>NC_139948.1:41087607-41091286 GCF_963454915.1 Gymnoscopelus microlampas
TTCAAGAGGATGAGTATGAGGAGGTGGGGGCATGTTTCTCTCATGTTTCAGAAGGGAGCAGAGGAGGGGGTATAGCTTCTCTTGATCCCATGAGAAGGAGGTGGATAAAGGGGGTCGGATTCTCAGCATGGAAGGGGAGGAGGTGCTGAGAGAAGAGTCTGACAAACCGGAGGAGAGAATACTAGACTAAGAAGAAGAGATGGAGGCGTAGTAGGAGTTAGAGGAGGATTAGGGAGGTGCTGGAAGAGGAGGAGATTGAGGCAGAGGAAGGTGACTACAAGGAACAGTATGGAGGAGAGATGAAGGGAGTTAACAGGAGCAGGGAGAACAGGAGGAGGTGGTGTGTATAGTTTGTGTTGCCATTGAGACATGGAGCTCAAGGTAAACATGACAATATATCGTCGCTGTCGGGCAGAAACCTTGTATCTCCATATTTCATCTTTTTATGTTTTCCCCCTCCAAAAATGTTCCCGTTTTATACTTCGCTGTATGACTGTGTTGCGCAAAAGTCGCAACAATAGCTCATCTACAAGCTCACAACATTTTCACGATAAAAAAAAAAGAAAAAGAGCTTGTACATCTGCTTGTATATCTGCTTTTTGAATAGCCAAAGAAATCTAAAAATGACACGGATGCTTTCCCGGTCTTAATGGGTTAAGTGGGTTTTACAAATATTTAAACAATGAAAAGTATTGATAAGAGCTTGTGACTAAAGGGTCACAAGCTCCATTTCCATTTCCTGAAAAGTAACGGTGTTGGACATGCAAAGTTTTCCACCCGACAGCGACGATATGTTGAACATCTGGTCAATTAGTATCCCCGCTATCATTTCTGTTCAGATACATCACAACACAAACGATGACTATCAGACAAGATGATGGAGGGAAGGCATCGTCTCTCCATTTCTCATACCGGTCCTTTATCGACAGCAAGCTGTTCCACCTCCAGCGGGTGTAAAAATGTTGGAAGAAATGCCATCACGGCCTCATGTTTCCCTTCAGTTTCTCTTGTAGAACATTAGGATGAAAACATGGCTTTAGAACTCTTTTTTTTCTCCCCCTTTTTTTTCCTTTTCTTAACCAATTTTTGTTGTTATGCCAATTGATTCCTCCCCACACACATTTATGTGTTGTCATTGCTATTGTATCCTACTAATAGGATAACGTCACCATACCAAGTTTGATGAGGCAGTATTGTGTTGTTTTAAAAACATTACATTTCCTATAACGTAGGGATGCACCGATATATCGGCCACATATCGGTATCGGACAATATTTGCCACTATCGGTCAACATTGGTATCAGCAAAAAAAGTTACTTGCTGGTTAAAGTTAGGAGGCAATTATGTTGTGTTTCTGCAGATTCTGAACAGTTATTTCTTATAATGAAGATGTTTTTGTTTCCCTGGCACAAAAGGGGGAAATAATAACACAACAACGAAATAAACTAATATCGGTTGTTGTTTTATTGTTATTTTAAACATCGGTATCAGCCAAGACTTTACATATCGGTGCACCCCTACTGAAAAGTTAATATTTTGGACATGGTTTCTGCCCAACAGCAGAGAGATACAGTACCCTATGTGTGTGTGTGTGTGTGCAATGTATAGTGCGCACTTACTGTACTTGCATGCGTGTTGTTCAGATTGGTCCGAGTCATCAGTCCTCCCGTTTCCTGCTGAACAAGAGCTCTCATGTTGTCTCCTCTGGCCAGCTGAGTCACACACCAGACCTAACACACACACACACTGCTTAGTGCATTCTCCACGGATTAGATTACACACCAAAGGTCAGGAAGGTCGCAGCCAGGTTTGAACCCTAGAAGCAGCAGAAAAATGCAATTTAATTTTTTGTAAGGGCACTTCCTGTCATACCATGATGATGACACCATTACTCACTCTAATTCTGTGAATATTGATATTGATACACTGGCACAGAGAGGCCTTTATTTTATCTACATGAGAATTGAAAGCTTATGCCATGATGGATGTAACTTAGTTCTAAGAGGTGTGTCCTGTGTTCAAGGGCAGAATGAAATACGATTATGTCAAACGTTTTGCCTCCATTGCGAGTAAGAAATAGGGAAAATAGCAGATCTACGGGCCCACAAGTCATCGCAATGTGATGGCGTTTTTGAGCTTGTAGATCAGTGGTTAATCAGACTAGTTGATTTAGTCATTTCCAAAAAATGGATTAAAATGTTTTTTGTGATTCGATTAGAAAAATATCACCAAAAAAAAAACTGCTTCTCGATTATTCGACTAAACTACATGAGCAAGATTAAGTATTGTTGGTTTTAAATATCGGTTTCTATATATATATATTTTTGTCTTTTATGCCTTTATTGATAGGATATGACAGTAGGCTGACAGGAAATGGGGAGAGAGATGGGGGGGGGGGGGGGGGGGGGTGACATGCAGCAAAGGCCATCGGGATGGGGACTCGAACCTGCGACACGCTGTCAGGCTACTTTAGAGCCTAGGTGCCTGGACAGCTACGCCAGCGGTCCAGGCCGGTTTGTATATATTTTTGGTTAATTCCCCAGGTCTAGTTAAACTGTGCCCTCCAGCAACTACTACTGTACATCAAGTCTAGGTAGCCATTGAGCCCCGGGGGAGCTACTGAAAGTCCACTGTTACAAGGCTTTTTATACCTGGCAGTAACTAAACAACTCTACTCTTTAATCCATAACTCATTAAGAGCTTTTATGGGGTTTGTCCATCTGAAAGTGTAACTGTGAGTGTGAAAGGAAAAGAGATTCAGTGAGTGATTCACTGTAGCTTTACGAACAGAATAGTTGGTGAGACGCACAGGACAAACCGATAACCAACCACTGAACAAAGTCATACAAATGAAACTGATTAAGATGTTGAGCTTGACAGTGAGTGACCTTGTAATAGGTGGATACAATGTCCAGATCAGTGGAAAAAGTAGCCAGCTGGTGGTAGGGGAGGGCATGGGGGTGGTAAAGTTGGTCTTTGTGTATCACATCTGTGTTCTAGAAATTTGCAGTCATTCATGACACACTTTTAAACACAATATGGGTTGATCATAAGCAGCTTATGAAAGGCCACTCTTTACTTTAGATATGACTACTACTGTAGGGCAAATACAATTTGCACACAACTTCTTTGCCCCTACACAAAGGCTCAATTATCAGACAGGGATGATAGACGTCTAGTAAAGTGTCTTATCAATTACATTTAATTTGTAGTGTGATCAACTTAGATTGCTCACATGTTGCACATAATCCATTTTACATAGGGATGTCCGATTTTATCGGCCTCCCGATATTATCGGCCGATATTAGCATAAAAATTGATATCGGGAAAATATCGGTATCGGTTTTTGAAAAAAAAAAAATCTTTTTTTTTTTTTTTTTTTTTTTGCTTTATAAATAAGTTACAGGAGTTTTTACTGTATATGGTGTGTGTGATATGATATTTGAGCTTACCCTAATCACAATAATCCCCGCATATATCGGTATCGGTTGATATCGGTATCGGTAATTAAGAGTTGGACAATATCGGTATATCGGTTATCGGTAAAAAAAGCCAATATCGGACAACCCTAATTTTACACACTGATCCATATATCAAAGTATCACGAAGCAGTTCACAAAAAAAGTTGTTTTGATGTCCAGGCAGCCGGCGACCGATACTTGTGTGGAACACCCTGTAG
>NC_139948.1:41091486-41193986 GCF_963454915.1 Gymnoscopelus microlampas
TTGAGAGTGTAGAAAATTGACCCAAATGCATCCTCACAGTTCTAGTTTTATTACACTCTTGAGTTAAATTAACACAGAGATTTTACTGTGTATGTGCATAACTGTGTGAGGATCTATTTGTGTGTGTGTGTTGTACACAAATGCATGTGTCTTCTCTCCGGAGGTGGGCGTGGCATACATTTGTTAGGGTGTGTGTATGTATGTGTCCGCTCTCGATTGGAAGTTTGTGCGTGTCTGTCTCTTATGTCACATACGCAGCAAGACTGTCCAGCCCAGCTGTCTCAAGGTGCAGCTGGGTGTATAGTATGTGGAGGCATGTGTCTTGTCTTGTGTGTGTGTGTGTGTGTGTGTGCGTGTGCGTGCGCGTGCATGTGTGTGAGTGTATCTCTGAGTGACTGCCCCGCCATGCTCCTGACATGTGCTTGTCATGTGTTAGGCAAGGGACTCACAAACTTGTCCATGCCAAGGGGCCCCCAAATAGCCATAGCCTCTGACTGTGGCCCCCCTATAGAGCGTCGCAGTTCCGCCACTTCCTGGTGCCGGAAGTAAATACTCGATGCATTTTTCCCATTGACTTTTCCAAAAATATTTATATCAATCAATTTAAGCCTAGAATCAAGCCATCCAGGATCCTGGTGAATCTTGACCATAAAACCTTTTTTTCTGTGATTTTATTTTATTTTATATTTAATGATATGATATACTATATTTAATAAATACCCTTTGTTTTGCCGTTTTCAAAAAAGTTTTTTCACAGAATCAAACGTTTTATGGTCATGATTCACCAGGATCCTGGATAGCTTGATTCTAGGCTTAAATTAATTTATATAAATATCTTTGTAAAAGTCAATGGGAAAAATGCATTGAGTATTTACTTCCGGCACCAGGAAGTGGGCGGGAACTGCGATGCTCTATTATGAATTGGCTGAAAAGAAAAACCAAAAAGACAAAATAGTAGATCTACAAGCTCGCAACGTTTTGTGAGCTTGTAGATCTGCTATGTTTGTTAATTTTGAAAGTTCTTACATTTGTTTTGACAATAATGATGACATGCACACATTTTATATGTATGTATATATACACACACACACACACACACACACACACACACACACACACACACACACACACACACACACACACACACACACACACACACACACACACACACACACACACACACACACACACTTACACTTTACACATTTATTTTTATTTATTAAAAAAGAATATTGTTTTACATATTATCATTATGTTACATCCCTGCACTGCATTGCTGTATTATCTGCCATTATGGCCCATTACCAATAGCACTGGGTGTTCGCAGAATTGTATTCTTCTATACTAGTTCCAGTCCTTCAATATTCAATTCAGAATCTGAAACATATACTGTAATGTGTATTTGTTTTTTGAATGGTCCACTCAATGAGTGTAAAGATACATAATGTAATTACAATGTATAATTACAATGACACTGATAAATTACACAAGCTTTTCTAGGTGTAATCATGTCCATGTGTGCTTGATGTGCATGTGTGAGTATAATGTGCAAGCAGGCCTGTACGTATGTATGCCTAGGGCTGTCACAAATCACCATTATGACATTTTACATGACGATTAATTGTCACAAAAATTATTGTGATTGGCAAAAAATTCTGTTTGGCTTTGAAGTTGCTTAGGGCAGATATGACAAATAACCTAAATATGCAAAGAAATGATTTACATATTTCCCGGTAATAATTTTATACTTAAAAAAAAACATGAATACTGGAACTAGCCGATCTACAAGCTCACAACGGGTCACGATGCGACGTGTTGTGAGTTTGTGTGCTGCTTTTGAAAATGTAATTTTTCAACATGGAAACGATTATGCAAAAGTAATTGCGATTATCTCAAATAATTGCGATTATGTAATAAGTGTGACAGGCCTACATGTGTGTTAACATGCTGCTGTGGTGTCCTCTCTGCAGATGGGTAAAGCGCCGGAAGGCATCATCAACGATGAGATCCCAAACTGCTGGGAATGCCCCAAGTGCCACAAGGAGGGCAAGACCAGTAAGGTGAGACGCTGGTGCACTGGGGCTGTTAGCTGTCGTAACAGCTGAAAAGCAAGACGAAGCATTTAGATCCACAAGTCAGTCTCTAAACCAGTGTTTCTCAAACCTTTTCATGTCAAGGACCCCCAAATTGATAGGCATTTGGCAACGGACCCCCATCTGTAAAGCGTTTGTGCTAGCCAGGGACCCCCAGAAGAGAAGATTTATGTTGGAATTCTTTTTTCTCTAAATTATTAAAAATGTTCCAAACATCTTGTGAGCTATTTTTAAATAGCCACGGCAACACAATCTGCTGGGGGACCCCCTGGAACCCCTCCAAGGACCCCTGGGGGCCCGCAGACCCAACTTTAAGAACCACGGAGCCAATCTCCCAGTTTTTGCTGCTAAGACTGCGTAGAAACAATTAGAGAGTTTAATGAAAAAAGAAAGGAAACCTGCATTGCAGAACCAATCCAATGTCTTTTGGGGCGTGACATAATTGGTTGGCAGCTGTCCTCACCGCCATTCTATCAACTACCTTGCATTTTAGTCCCCATCGGTAGGTGGAGATCTCCGAATGTCTGGCTTTTGCGAGACTACACAAAGTATAAATTACGCTTTAGGGTAGGAGAAGGTGAGTGGTGAGAGGAGGCAGATGCACATTGGGGGGGGGGGGGGGGGGGGGGCGGGGGTGTTTGAGGACCATTTGGTTGAGAGAGTACTGCACTTGTTTGGGAGCAGGTTGAGGAGTTACTGAGCGGGAGGGGATGCATGGGGAATCTTCAGGATGATAAAAGAGCTTCTGCTGTTAGGGCTGGAGGGGCAGAGAATGAGTATCAAAGACAAGAAAGGTTTGCACCAGTGGGTAGAGTAGTAGATTGCTTCTAGAAGAGACATAACTGGCCCTGAAGAGGAAAGCAGGCTTCGGTTATTTTAACGTTATCGTACTTACTGAATAACTGTAGATGAAAGCCACCCGCTCGGGTGCCCCATTAAGCTGACTGGACCGGTTTTATGGCGACCACAATTCTGCTTTATGCTAGTAGTTGTGTCTCACGAGCCTAGTTCCAATAGTCAGAGTCGGAGAGAACAAGGCTGGGAGCGAAGGAGGTGTAGTGGTAAAAGGAGAGAGGGATGTTGGGGCTGAGGGAAGGGAGAAGCGAGTTGGATCAAAGCAAAACTTTGCAGATTTTCAACCGAAATCCCATTGTTCTGATAAATAATAACAATAATACAGTACATTGAACTTATAGAGTGCTTTTCTAGGCCACCAAAGGCACTTTACAAAACAAATAGGGGCTACATAAAAAGACTAAAATCATTTAAAAAAGTAGATGAAAACACCAGAAACAAGGGAAGACATGTCTGAAGAGGTGGGTTTTGAGGGTGGTTTTAAAAGAAGAGTGGGTGGGGGGCTGCTTTTCTGTGATTTGGGTGTGAGTTCCATTGAGAGGAGGTGGCAACTGAGATTGTTCCATTCTTACACTTTCAGAGTTAGAGTAAGGAGTGTTTCTGTCTGTCTTTATGCATCTGTCTGTCTGTCTGTCTGTGGACAGGACCAAGGGGACGGTTCAGGGAAGCGGCGTTTGGACAACGGGGAAGTTGGTCGCTGGAAGCTAACAGATGACCCTCCTCCAAAGAAGAAAACCCCCACCTCTCTGGAGGACGGAGGCAGGACAGACGGAGGACACAAGAGGAAAAAGGACAAGGAACTGCCCCTGGACAGTGGACCCAAGAAGAAGGTAGAGATAAGAGACACAGAGATATCAGAACTTTCTTTTTGTGGATTGATTTTATGCACAAAAACACCTTCATCCAAGTGAAATTTGTAATCGAAATGTTCATCTCGGCATAAGGAGGTGTGCGCGTGTGTGAGAGTGTGTGTGTGTGTGTGCCAGCCACAGTGAAACAGTCATTGGAAGCCTGCAGTCCTAACTGCTTCTCTCTCTTCTCTCCTCCTTTCCCTCCCCTGCCATGTCCTAATCCGATCTTTTCTTCCCATCCCTAATTTCCTCTGTTCCTTCGTTCTGTCATTTCCTGCCTTGCTTCCTCCTTTCATCCCTCACTGTCTCCTTCCTCCTGTCCCCGCCTCCCTCCGTCCTCTCTGTTTTCCTCTCTCGCTCTCCTTCCTAGATGAAGGGTGCCCATGAAAAACGTCTCAAAAAGGTAGGTCCCCTGCAGCTGTGTTAGAGTTGATTTACTATTGTCTAGTCGTTCCTACTTTAAAAAAAAAAATCTTCTGTGCAGCATTGGTGCGTGATGGCAGTTGTAGTTTTTCACAGGTGGTTCTGTTTCATGATGTTATGCCTGTACCGGCATTGCCTGTGATTGGTCTATTTGGAGGAGACAGACATTGGAGTTGGGTGATGATGATGTCCATAGACAGATTGTCCTATTGTCTCCCTGTGAGATCGTTGTTGCCCGATGCTATCGGCCATGGGTGGTGGTGGGTAGCGTGGAGACCTGATGGCCAGTCCGAGAAGGTGTGGTGTGGATGTTGTATGTGGTCGAGAGAGTTGGAGTGAGAGAATATGTGACTGTTTGCGTTACGGTGAATGGGAGAGTATGAATTAGCAGTGTAGCTACAGTATGAAACAGATATACCAGTGGTTCTCAAAGTGGGGTCCAGGAACCCTCTGGGTCAGTGGTGTGTTCTAGGTTTTTTCGGAGGGTATACTATAATTCTTCCCTCCCACACGCACGGCGCGTAGATCGCTGAATGAAATAACCGCTCTTTTGTTAAGTAGTTGATGTGTGACTTCAAAACTCCAACGGCCAGCGGTCATTATCACCTCAAGACAATAGTCACACATAAGCCTTCACCTCAGACGCCACATTATCACATGAAAAAGACTATTTGAACTGAAGTTTATATTCTTGCTGCCCCCAGCCCCTCCTCCTACGTATCAGATACGCTTTTTGGATGGCTACGAAAATTTCTGCAGGTCACACTACGTATATAGCGTAACACGGTGGAACACACCACTGCTCTGGGTTCCTCGAGGGAGTTCCAAATGGACACTTACAGGTCTGTTAATGGGGGTTCTTGAAATTAAAAAGTTTGAGAACCACTGATATTTACAAAACCCGAGATTTGGTTATTTGATGCTGTAAGTGAACTAGCACTGCTGAATAAACACAGTCTGATTGCCTTGATCTCTCTCTCTCTCTCTCTCGCTCTCGCTCTCTCTCTCTCTGTGTCCACCAGAAGCCCAAGACAGAGCCATCAGAGTCCAACGGTCCCAGCAGCTCCTCGGGGGGTGGGGGAGGAGGAGTTGGAGCAGGTGGTGGAGGAATAGGAGGAGGAGGTGGGCAGGGCTCTTCCTCCTCATCCTCACAGGCGGCGGGGGGCGGAGCCGGGGGTGGGGCCAGTGCGGACCAGCGCTCCCACCACAGGGAGAAACTGGAGCGCTTCAAGAGGATGTGTCAGCTGCTGGAGCGACGGCCCTCCTCCTCGTCCTCCTCGTCCTCCAGCTCCGAGTCCGACTCGGAGTCCGACTCGGACGACTCGTCGCGGGAGCCGGGGGGAGGCGCCGGCGGGGGGGGAGGAGGAGGGTCCTCGCCCTCGTCCTCTCCCTCCCACCCGCCTCTCCCTCCCGCCCCTCAGGTTTACGGGAACAGCAGCAGAGGAGAGAGGGAGCGCCGGGAGAGGGAGCGAGAGAGGGAGCGCGAGAGGGACAGGGAGCGGAGGCTGGCCGAGCTGGGCTTCAGCGCCAGCGAGGAGTCGGAGGGAGAGACGGGCGGCGTGAAGCTGGAGGACGAGGAGGAGAGGGACGAGGAGCAGCAGGGTGGAGGAGGGGTGACGGGGGACAAAGGGTCCCGCAGGAGAGGAGGGGATGGGAGTCTGCAGCCCCAGAGAGGAGGAGGAGGAGGGGGGAGGAAAGGAGGGATTCCGGACGGAGGAGAGGAGGACGAAGAGACCGCGGTCACCGCAACCACCACGCCCACCACGAACAGAACCAGGAAGAACTCCTCCTGCCTGGCTCCGCCCTCCTCCCCTCTCTCCTCCAATCAGACACCTCCGCCCTCGGGCGGAGGAGGACACTCGGACGGCTTTGCGGGGAAACAGCAGCAGCAGCGCAACGGACAGGAGGCGCGCAACGGACGCACGCGGGGGGGAGGGGGGCGGGAGCGGGGAGGAGGGGTGGAGGGCGGCGGCGAGAAGGAGAACGCCAGCGGGCCGCTGTCCACCAATCACAGACACGGGGGCGGGGCGAAGGGCGGCGGGAGCCGCGGCAACAAGATCCGTAGCAACAACAACAACAACAACAACAGCAAAAGCCAGACGTCGGCGGGGTCTTCGTCACGGACCAACAACAACAGCCTCTCCTCCTCTTCCTCCATCCCCACGTCGAACGGGGGAGGAGGAGGAGCAGGCGGAGGTGCGGGCGGAGGGCTGCTGATGTCGGCCATGGCGGCCTCGCCCCGCTCGCAGCCGTCGCGCCTCGCCCCGCGCTCCCACATGATGAAGCGCAGCCCGCCCGCCGTGCCCTCGCCGCCCCGGCCCGTCCAGATGGAGAGGCACCTGGTGAGACCGCCGCCCGCCTGCCCCGAGCCCAGCTGCCTGCCCCTGGACTCGGGCTCGTCCCACATCATGACCCGCGACGTGTGGCTGAGGGCGTTCCAGCACCTCAGCCACAGGGAGCTGTGCGTCTGCATGAGGGTCTGTCGCACCTGGAGCCGCTGGTCAGTGTCATAGGGGTTAAAAGAGTTTATAGGTCAATTTTATGCTTTGAGCGAAAAGTGATGAACAATACGCTGCGTGCAGTAGTGGAAAAAGTACTCAGTTTTTTACTTGAGTAAAAGTATCAATAATGCTATATAGAAATACTCTGTTATAAGTAAAAGTCCGGAATTCAAAATGCACTTGAGTAAAAGTACAAAAGTATTGGCATCAAAATGTTCTTAAAGTACTAAAAGTACTCGTTATGCAGAATGTCCCCTTTCAAGTTTTGAAATGTATACAAATCTTTTGAAAATAGCAGATCTACAAGCTCACAATGCGTCGCATCGCAACGCATTGTGAGCTTGTAGATTGGCTATTTTCAAATGGCCGAAATGTATATATGGCTGAAGTGAGTAATGCATGTTTTGTAATAATAATCAAAATGTACAAAGTAACTAAAGGTTTCAAATAAATGTAGTGGAGTAAAAGTACAATATTCGGATCCGAGATGTAGTGGAGTAGAAGTAAAAGTATTGGAAGTACAGTACTTAGTTACTTTCGACCACTGCATGTCCCACATCATTCATAACATCATTCATGCATTTTACTGCCATAAAATGTAAACAAGGAAGTGAATATGGTCTCGTGCATCTCTGCGTTAGTGGAGCTTATTCCATCTTCCCAACCGCACACATTAACAACATTTTATGAAGCGTTTACGACCATTCATTTTCCCGGAGGTACGCGACACCATCTGCTGAGGTCCTCTGCCACACATCTTTGTTGTGTTAACGTCGCTTTCGTCGCGTCAGTCGGCACTTGTCACGCAAAGCAAAAATTGACCGTTGATCAAATCAATTTAAGCGATTATAAAAAAATGTTTGACTATAATAAAAGCATTGATTTAAAGGGGCTACACCATGAATTAAAAAATATATATATTATATATAAATATTGCCCCCTAATACGTTTTAAACAGGTTGTAAGCCTAAAAAACATCCAGATATTTTTTCTCACAATCTGACTGTCTGTCATTCCAAGCTTATTCAGCTGCAATACCAAAACGTCCTATTGGGCAGGGGGGAGCTACTGAGCAATTCTGTCTGGCCATCATCAATGCAAAATCAGGGCAAGTGACATCACTTGCCCTGCCATTCTGAAATGGCCTGTTCAGACACGCCCATTCAGGAAATCCATGAAATGAGCATGAATGACTGAATGTTAAAAAAACATATTTTTTTGGGTACAAGAGACACTGAGGAGCCCAAAAAATACTAAAAACCTAAAAAAAAATGAAATTCATGGTGTAGCCCCTTTAATCAAGTAGCATAAATGGACTCTGTGAAGTCCATTGGCTCCATCCCGGTATTGGGCATGCCATTCATTATGCTGTAGGTGAAAAGCTCACAACTCGTCGCATCACGAATGCGTTGTGAGCTTGTAGATCGACTATACACATGCCAAGACTATCTATGACAACATTGTACGACAAAGTATAAAACAGGGCTTACGTAAGTGGTTAATCAGACTAATTTAGTCTTTTATGAAACAAATTAATTGAATTATTTTGCAGCTTTCTTTCTGTTGAGGATCAGTTTAGTATGGAACCTCCCGCTGGTCATGTATCTGTGTTGATGTGTCCGTCTCTCTCCTCCAGGTGTTGTGATAAGAGGTTGTGGACGCAGATCGACCTGAGCAGGCAGCGCTCCATCACTCCCCCCATGCTCAGTGGTATAATCCGTCGCCAGCCGGTCTCATTAAACCTGGGATACACCAATATCTCTAAGAAACAACTTATGTGGCTCATCAACCGTCTGCAAGGTAACACAACCTCAATTACTGTCCATCGCTCACTCTGCTCGTCTGTCTCCTCCCCTCTATCACTGCCTCTGTCTGTCTCTTGCTCTTTCCATCTCTCGCTCTGTCTGCCTGTCTGTCTCTCGCTCTGTCCATCTCACTCTGCCTGACAGTGTGTCTTGGCATGTGTCTCTTACAAGCTCTCTCTCTTTCTCACACTTGTCCTCCTGATGTCAGTTCCTCTGCCTGTTGTGAGTTGTACAGTGTGGATTTTATGACGTCACAGAATGAAACGGGGTCTCTCTTTCACCCAGGAGACTTCAGTGTTACTATAGTCTCTTGACTTTGTGGGACCCCACAAACTTGGCCCTGCTTCTGAGTTTGATACATTATGACATCCAACTGTTTCTGTCACTCTTTCTTTTGTATGGGCACGGTCACTCGGGCACTTCATACCCGTATAATATGTGAGCAAAGGGGTGGAGCATCCCGCTGTGGCGCGTTGATCGGGCATCAACCAATAGGAAAGAAGCACCATTGCTTTTGCTTGTAGTTTTCAACAACGCACCAGAAAACTGGCACTGGCGATAACCCCACAAGTACAACATGGGAAAATGTACGCGTCTGAAGTCTCTGCTGGATTGCTTTGGCTACGACACGTATGAAGCGGGTGTGTGTGTGACGTGCCCTATATCTCTCTCCCCCCTATGTTGACCCCTCTCCCTCTCTCTCTCTCTCTCTCTCTCTCTCTCTCTCTCTCAGGTCTATTAGAGTTGAATGTGTCAGGGTGTCCGTGGTCGTCGGTGTCTGCTCTGTGTCAGGCTGTCTGTCCCTGTCTCAGACTGCTGGACCTCAGCAGGGTAGAGGAGCTCAAAGACTCACACCTCCGAGAGCTGCTCGCACCCCCGCCCGACACCAGGACAGGTACTACTGCACAAATACTAGTAACAGAAATATTACTAGAGATATTATGTAATATATCCAGCAGCAAAAGACTACATTTTTTATTCTCTATTCATATGGGATCAACTGAGAAATGACAGTCAAGCTATCAATGATAAGGACTGTTATCATACTCATACTGTATGGTTTACCACATTCTGGGGCAAACATTCAGCCAAAATTGCAGATCTACAAGCTCACAACATGTCACAAACTCGCAACGTGATGCGTTTTGAGCTTGTAGATCAGCTATTTTCGGCAAAGATATTTAATGAAGAGGGACAAAAAGGACATGGGACCTAGTGTGAAGCCCTGAGGTATATAGCAGTTAAGAAAGACATTTCATACTATAATCTATTATTGTACTATATATACTGCACTACACTAGTATTATGTAATAGTGCATGTAACAATGCACTGTTAGCAAGTCAATTATGAGAAAATAATCGCATGAGAGAAGGCTGCTATCCCTGAAGTGCCATTATCTTTTCATAACTGACTTGCGCTCAGTACATTATCATGCTTATACCACGGCTAATTTGCAATTAGCATACATCTCCATAATTGCCAAAAACATTAAACGTTACATTTGAAAAGTCTTCCATGGTTCTCAATCATTAATTCAATGTAGTTACAGTAGTATGTTATGTCACCAGGTGTCCCTAATTACGATCTGGTCTACTTCCATTAATTAACCCAGGCCTGAGGTACAAATGTCATCTAAATCCTAACAGTTTTTTATGTTGCTATGTCAGTGGTTCTCGTCTTTTTCATGTCAAGGACCGCAAAATGTATATGAAATTAGGCCGCGGACCCCCATCTCAAAATATTTAGTTCCAGGGACCCCCAGAAGCAAAGATTTGAGTTACAAATGTTCGCTTTAAAAATATATATATTCAAAGATGTGCACACATTTTCTAGATTTTTCAAAAATTGCAGATCTACAAGTTCATAGTGCGGCACTCGGTGCCGTGCTATGAGCTTGTATATCTGCTATTTATTAATAGCCAAAGTGTGTCGTGTAGTGTGTCACAGATGCGTTCCAGGTCTTAATGGGTTAAACAAATGCACCTGGGGTGCAAACCCTGCCCGGCCGCTCTTGCATTTCTTGTTCTCGATTGTGACCCTGATCTTTGCCTTTTTCGACACAAAATGTTATGAAATGAAACTCTGCCCATTCTTTCTCAAATGGTGACCATGACCTTGACCGCGACATTGGTCGTTGACCTTTTTATGAAGGCAAGTTTATACAAACCCGTTGTAACTTCAAACTCCATTTTAACCATGACAGATTCATCGTAGACACCCGTCCTTGGTTCTGGTGACTGATATTGTCCTTCTAATGCGAGAGGGGCCGTGTTTTTTCAATTACTTTATTTATTTTTCCAAAAATATTATAAAAACAGGACACTTGAACCCAAAAGTGACTTGTGGGCAGCCTACTGATTATTCCCTCCAGGTTTCCTGAAAATCTGGATGTCTGTTCTCAAGTTATCTTCCTAACTACTGTAACAAAAAACAGTTCTATATATACAATTCTATATATCTGTTCCGATGTTAAAGTGAATCCATATGTACCGACACGTAATGTACTGGTATTATTTTTACGTAATGAGTACTTTAATGCCGTTTCTCAAGCTGTGAGTTCACCGTGAACCTTCGATTCCAAGACGGCCGCTCTGAGCCACTGTCATTGCTTGTAACCAACTCGGTCAACATTCAAATATAGAACCGTGTCTAGGCTAAACCAGGCAATCCCTGAGCCCAGGTCAATTAGCTCTGTCACCCCACAATGACAAACTGGGCACCATTTTCCCTCTGCCCCCACAGGTCTTACAGGGCTTGTTCTGGGGCTGTGGGACATTTGCCTCACGCTCTTTTTTTATTTTTTTTTGGTGAAGAAGCTGTTCCTGTGACATCCGCCATAGACAAAAGCCTGGCTCTGTTTCTTGAGGCAGTTCCAGGCCCATTGGGCCTCCCCAAGCCTTGCAGAGTTCCCTGCACAGCATACATCCCCAGCCCCTCCTGTTGGCAGGATGACCAGCGCTCTTCTTAGGTCTCAAAGCGGTGCCTGTGACTTCTTGCATATTGCACAAATTAGATCTTGATCATCTAAGATGGTTGCGTTATTTCAAATATACAAATCACCAACGAGAAAAAAAGAAGTTCTGCTTAGCATACGTGTAAAAAGCTAAAGCTGTTATTTTGTTGGACTTGAAAACCTCCTTCTCAGAAAGCTACTAATCTCCATTTGACACAGGCACCAGTAAGAACATGATTGGCTCATTTAAATGCTACTACTACTGCTGCTGAGTCACTGAAAGAGCTTTCTAAACCCCAGAGAGAACAATACATAAGATGAACAACATCTGAAATAGTGACTGACCTTTTTCTGTTTTCTTTTCTCGTTTGACTCTTGACTCCAAAATGTATTGAACGCATCCCTGCTCCTCAAATTAATCTCTTCCCTCGTCACTGGCAATGCAGCACATGGAGAAACCAAGGGAGGGCGGTTCCAGAATGTGACGGAGCTGCGATTGGCCGGCCTGGATCTGACGGACGCGTCGTCGCGCCTGTTGGTGCGCTACGTTCCCCACCTGGCCAAGCTGGACCTGAGTCAGTGTGGCAGCATCACGGACCAGACGGTTCACACCCTGAGCTCCCCTATATCGCCTCTGAGAGAGAGCCTCACGCACATCAACCTAGCAGGTACGTACGCAGACCACCCAACATTAGGCTCGGGATCATCTGGAACCGAAGGAACCGGATTCCAAAATTGAGGAACCGGAATCGGCTCCCATCACATTTGGAACCGTTTCCGGAACTGTTTTTTTATCACACTGTCAGAGCTGGTTATGTGGACTTCATGTCTGCTATACAATTACAATACCGATGGTTCTCAAACTTTTTAATTTCAAGGACCACCATAACTCTCAGAGTTACAGACTTCTAAGGGTTCCATAAGGGTCCATTTGGTTCCATTTGTCCACTCTCAGAGTTACAGGTTCTCTTGGAACCCCCTATAGGAATCGTTAAAGGGAATCGTTAAGGAACCGGAATCGTTAACCCTACACAACATCCTAAGCACACACACACACACACACACACATACAAACACACTGACACACAATTGTTACTAGAGAGATAGAGACAGACTCCCACTCCCACAAAATAATAATCCTCCCATAATTCAGGTAACTATTAGTAACAGGTATGAACACACTTACTTTCTTGTGGCTGTATGTGAAGAGAGCCTAATGGTGTGTTCACACTAGCGGCTACAAAGCGACAGGCCGCTTTTCAATCGAAGCCAGCGACATGAAATCAAAACTGATCAGAACAACTTTTCTCCACATAATTCCTGCTTGTAATGGGGGGGGGGCTAAGCCAGTTCCGTTCTTTTTAACCCAATACTTTTTTCCCCCTTTATATTTCTCTCACTCGTCAGACGCACGCTTGACGATGGCACTGTGTAACCCAGCACTTCAAAGGTGACTCAGCAGCAGTGCAGCTGGCAACGCTTGGTCGTTTTGTAGCTTTTGTAGCTGCTAGTGTGAACGCAGCATAAGGCCTGGCTCATGTTTCCCAGCGCAGCTGTGTTTGTGTAGCCTGGAAACCAGACGAATCTTCCAGTGCAACAACAAAAAAAAAGCCCTCTGCAGATTAGTGCAGCTGGCCCCGCTCGGTTGTGATTGGATTTTGCTGCCCCCGAAGTTGAAGGGAACCAATCGGGGCCCAGTATGCAAATATAGGGTGGGTTTATCACCAGAGGCATTTTTTTTTAAATCCGCCCCTTGGTTCCACACAGAGATTCCAGACTAATATCTACGCAGTGATATTAGTCAGGCCATGCCAGGCTAATATCAGGTTTGTGGGCCCGTGACCTCATCCGTGCCCACCTTGACCGATCACGGAGGTCGTACGTAGATCATAAAAAGTAAACTAGGAAACCTGACGTGCGGTGATGTCAGCATGCTCCCATGGATGATTGGCTTGACAATAACCGTCGTGGTGACGATTGGCTGAAAAACTGACGAACATAACATAATTATTGTGCCCCATGGGTTTAGTTTGATATTATATGCAGAGAAATGTGATAAAATTCCTTGCCTGGTAACGTGTTGATTTAGTCTATTTTTCGGGCATCTGAAACCCATTTAAACAGAATTCACGGTCACTTTTGCATAGCAGTAATAGTTTGCTTTTCTTTGAAGGGGTGGTTTTTCATTTCCATCACCGCATCACGCCAGCATAATTATGCGAGATGGACATGTGGATGTAAGGCAGGCACAGGGTGTATGGAAATGTTTGCAACCATGCACTTCGACCATGAACCAGGCTTCACACGTTAACTAGGCACATGAGCATGAAGTGCATATTATACACACACACGTACAGTTATAGATGCTGTAGTATAACTACAGGGTCCCCACGGTCATGAAATTCCTGGAAATATTTTGAAATAAAATTTTAAAAAATCCAGTACTGGAAAAGGTTTGAAATTGATCAAACATCATCAAAGGTCCTGGAATTTATCAAGGGTCCTGGAAAAATATTTGGCTATGCATTGTTTTTGGCTATTGATTTTGTTAAAACAAAACATTTTCATAAACATGAATAATATTACACGAAATATGTAACATAAGTAGTTTTTCGCCGAACGGGCTGTGTGACGGCAGCCTAATGTATGTCTCAAACTTTATTTGCTACACTGCCTATCTTTGGGCATTCTACATAGGAGTAAGAGACACATTATTGCGCCGAATGATTGTTATATAGGCCTGGAAATTGGGCTAAATATTCTGGAAAAGTTTTGGAAAAGTTTTGGAAATTCATTGCTAAAAATGTGTGGGGACCCTGTAACTATGTAGTTATATTATTAATGTTACAAAAAACTGCGGGTGATGGAGCAGTCTGTATGGTTTTACCACTGAATCTGTGTGTGTGTGTGTGTGTGTTCGTGTCCCCAGGTTGTGTTAAAGTGACAGAGCAGTGTGTACCGTTGTTGCGTCGCTGCTCCTCTCTGCAGACGGTGGACCTCCGCTCCTGTTCCCTCCTCTCCTCCGAGAGTGGACAGCTCCTCTCGTTCCCCCCGAACCCTACCACCTCCTCCTCCTCCTCATCGTCGTCCTCCTACTGCTCCTCCGCCACGGCCTCCTCAGCCACGACCTCCTCCTCTTCGTCCACTACCACGACAGTCACCCCCTCTTCCTCTTCCTCCTCCTCCTCCTCGTCCTCCTGTCCCCCAGAAGACAGAACACTGCTGAAGAACAGCTAAGGCGCCCTTTTATGATGTCATCAGAACAACCGCTTCAACCCCTGCAACGGGCCCCTTCCGACCCCTGCCACACCCCCACCCCCCAACCCCCGCCCCCGCCCCACGTCCCTTCTGCCTCTCGTCCCAAGTTACACTACGACCAGGGAGGGGAGGTGCGATTTGGGAGGGGGCAGCAATAGGACAGTCTGGGGGTAGAGAGAAAGCGTGAGCCCAATACAGAACTTCGCAACTTTTACTTTTGGGAAGGGCTTTTTTTGTGTCGGACAGAGAGTAGGAGGACGCGCTGGAAGAGAGAAGTCTTGGAAAAAGTTTAAAAAATGAAAAAATGAAACCTGAGCATGTACATATTTGTTCTCTGTACAATTTGGGTGTGTGTATATATCTGTAGTTTACTGTAAATTACCTTAACCTTTGAACCCTCCCTTCCACCCAACCAATCACCACTTAAGGCCATCCATCTGCTAGCCAATAGCTGCAGTCCCGGGAAAGGGTAAACGCAGTATTTCATTTATTTTCTATTCTTTTTCCAAAACATTTTTGCTTGGTACCAGTTGTATTATCTAGGGAAAGTGTTTTATGTTCTTGCAAATATTTTGCTGGGAACCAGCTGTACTGTCCAAGCAGTCCCGATTACTTCACACTCCTCCAATTTGGCACTCTTGTTGGTTGGAACGGTGACTCCCCCCCTTCCCCCTTCTTTAGACACTCATGGTTGAAGATTTTTAACCGAACCGTTTATGCTTAAGAGTGTTGTTTTTACTTATGGCCCAGACTTATTTGTGTTCAAACTCTTAGTTTGGTATCAGCTAATATTGGATCAGTATACACGGCAAGGTTAAAGTATTTAGTGAAAACTTTGAAATTGTATTCCAGAGTGAGGTATGTCTTTAAAATGAAACCAACTTCTGCCTGGAGGTCTTGCAGGGAAGGCTTAATCATATGCCTCTGAGCTGAAGTGATTTCCCCAGGTCTTAGCTATGGTTGTGAACAATGCACTGTAAAATCCTGATTGTTTAATTTAACAAATGTAACCAGAGTCAGAGTTACAAATGGATAAATTAACATTGAAGATTTTATTGTGTACTTTGAATACTGTCATGCTGTCACGATACAGGACAAAACATCCAAATTAATGTCCCAAGTAAGACAACTCTTCACAGTGAGGGTGTTAATATAGTATGTATGTGTGTGTATGGGTGGGTAGGTGGGTGGGTGGTCCGTTGTCCAGATTTAAACTAAGGCAACAAAGAATAAGTCTATAAACACTTACAGAATCCTGCTTGTTGCTTCATACAAAAGCCAAAGAAATTGAGAAGAAATATGAATGCTAGTTTGTGCTGTTAACCTGCCTCTGTCACTGAGACTGATCTAGCCATCAAGTTACAACCGGCTCATATCTGTATCGCAGCTTTTGGTATTGTGACAGCCCTATCTTTGACACACAAATGTCAGAAAAGTGGGAGATGGGCAGTATTTCTAGGAGCAAGTTGGGTTAAATTAGTGGGTAATGTGACAGGATTCATGATGCAAAATTGTTGCATAAAAGGTTGGGCATAGTTTTCATCCATGAGTCATGGTCTCCACCATTGTAGACACAGAACTAGCTGTGCTCACACACTGCGCAAAATCTATGTTCCCAGAACTCATCCATCCATTTTCTTCAACCATCTTGGGCTCGTGTTGACCAGCATCTTGACGTTTCCTCCTTTTGTCAGTGTACAAGTCATCTGAAGCTGACATTGTGGCGTGATATTGCTAGCCAGTGACCTATCAAGCGGTAGCTTTAATGTCTCACCTGGCAGTCACCTAGCTAAAAACATCTGTTTGTATGCAGAGTCAAAGGTTTAGCTCTTCAGTGGCTTGCAACACTCCCCCTGATTTAGCTAGCTAGTTGCCCCAATGAGTAGCACACCCAGTGGAACTGCCCCTGTTCTGACCTTCTCACCAATGGTCTGAGTCAGGGAGCTGGGAAGTGTGTGGGCTTTGTTGAGGTGCGTCACAGTGTTAAAAGTTAGTGACGTTGAAAAGAAAATGGAGAGAAGCTAAGACTGTGCACAGGACTGCCAAAGCCTAACTCATGCTTCATCGCAATGCCATTACGCTTTTGCCAAGAAATAACTTATTTTCAACTGAACAGGTGAAGTGATTATTTTCACCGACAGTCTTGCGACAAATTATAAATTAGGTTTAAGCTTCTAGTCTGCAATACAATACGGTACAGATGGTACAGCCTGCAGGACGCACAGTATCCGCTTACATACAAACTGACAATTAATATGAAAGACAAGACGCAAGGAAGCGTTCAGACTAAAAGCGAAAGATTACAGCCCCACCCAGGCTCCGTGTAAACACCTTACCCCCCCCCCCAACACCAAACAAACTCCAGGAGAACCAGCACTCCTCACATATGCCTCCTTCAACTGTCCTCTTTTTAGCCTTTATTATTTGCCGTCACTCCTCTATTTCCTTTGTTCCAATGTGCCATCGTTATCGCTTCATCGACTTCTATGTGCTGCAGCCTGAAAGTGGGTTGTCATCATCTCGGTAACAATCGAGGTTCATGTAAGGGGCAGGCTGCAAAATGATGGGTGTCTGATGAGTTTGGATGAGTGGATAGATATAGGGAGGGCTGGAGATGAAATGGCTGACCTATGCCGGATTTGTTATCTGCCTCAGATGTGGCAGGCTTTCACCCTGAAGAACCAGAACCAGAACCGTACGACGCTGCAGGTTTGAATCCCTCCACGTCTGGACATGCTGCTTACTCTGTAAATACACAAGGGGATCCAGTGGTTTCTCATCTTCTGTCTTCCTCCGTCTCTGTGTTCTTCGTAGTGAGGCTGCAACACTGGCA
Organism: Gymnoscopelus microlampas; assembly: GCF_963454915.1. NCBI lineage: Eukaryota > Metazoa > Chordata > Actinopteri > Myctophiformes > Myctophidae > Gymnoscopelus > Gymnoscopelus microlampas. The sequence continues at coordinate 41,109,060 of NC_139948.1, forward strand.
CAGAACTAGACGTGGACTTTAGGAATGTATAAACTGTTTAGTAAAGTCTGAGGGATACATTGAGTTGCATATACAATGCAGCTTGATTCCCATAATGGGACTAGGACCATCTTGGTACTGAGATGATTTGAGCAAGCCCAGGCAGCCCCAAAATGGTAGGGTTCAGATTTACTGCTCGATATTCTCAGCCGGGTTATATGAAGAGTTCTATTCCAAAATGCTTTGTTGATGGGAGGGGGAGAATATTACCTCATCCAGTCTGTTAAGGTGTAATGTACACATTTTGCCAATCAAGGGCTTTTCCAAACTTCATCAATCATTGATTGTGAATTTGACATTCTTTCTCACAGTCCATCTCATTTTGGAACAAAACGTTTCATATAGCCTCTGTTGGTCCAGCACAGTGTTGTTTTATAAAAATATAACGATCTCTACATAGGTATTACCGCCTCGCACTATTAACCTGTAAAGCTCCAGTGGGCACATAGCTACCCGGCTCCATCTGACTAAATAACTCAGAGCTGCTATTGGGGGTTGTACACGTTAGCGCTGACAGTATTGGTGTAGACAGCACTTTTCTCTATAGCATTAGGAGTGAATATTACTTCTGGTTGGTTTTTGGCCACGGCATTCCCCTTTGTGTCTGTTCCTGGTACACCTGTCTGTGTGTGAGTGTGACTGGGTGTGTGTGTGTGTGTGTGCGCACGCGTGTACGCAAGTGTTAGAAATCATACCGACAGCTCTGGGTGTTAGAAACTGAGCCTCAATGTCTTCAACGTTCGCCTCAATCATGGATTCCTGCCTCCTTTCGCTCTTATTTTCTTTTATTTGAAATGTCCCCAGTCCCCACATGCACCATAAAAGCCCTCATCGCATCATCTTCTGTGGCCTCTGAAGCCTAATTTATGCACCATGCATATGTCGTGCAATGGCATATAAATTAAGCTTTACACATCATTGTCCATTCATCATTGTCTTTGCCCCCTCTGCACAGCCAACCCACATTGGCTCTGAAAGCAGCCATTACAATGTTTCATTTTCCATCCATGTGTAGGGATGTGATTTGTCATGTTTTCTCAGGTGTATAATTTTTTTTTCTTACCACAGCACTCTTGATTAATGTTCTTGTTTTTGTAATCATAATTGTAAGTTGTGCCATTTATTATGGCAATGACCTTAATTTCTGATGGAAACATTCCTGTCTTTACTGTTTTCCACACTGCCTCCATTAATGGTTTATTTTCCTTTGTGTGTGTGTGGTGGGGATGCAACAACTCCCATCCATTTATTGTTGATTCTGTATTCTCTCATTACCTCCTGTGTCTTTTTTGTTTTTTTTAAAGAAATGCTCTGATCATGTTCTTGAACATTGCAAAGTTCCATGAATCTGTTTTGTCTGTCTTGGAGTTGGTGGAAAGGTCAGGTTGACCTTATCCTGGGTTGTGTGGATTGATTACTGTAAAGAAACAATGATATGGAACAGTCTTAACTTTTCAAGCATATATTCAGAAAGTTGAGAATCAGTGCTGACAACTGATTTCGGCATCGTTGCAACTTGTATTTGTTTACAAAGCCTTGGATTGTGTCGCGAATGAGAAATTTGAGCATTAGTATCATTTTGTAAACAAGGCCACAGATAAAGTGTCACATGGTGAGGCAAGAAATAAAATATTTCAGAGTAGAGCTGGCAATACAAACAAAGCAGACCTATATAATGTCTCCAGTCACCTCTCAATACTGGTCCTGACTCTGTGTTTCATTTCATTGTTTTAAGTCTAACTTATACTTCGTTGTATCACTGTGTCACTCGCCCCCACAAAATGTAATTTAAAACAAATATTTTGTAGTTTAAAAATAATTATCGGCGAGCAACAAGTTCATATGAAGAAGTATAAATTAGGTTACACTCATGGTATCTGTCAATGTAGCAAAATGTGTGAATTAATGGCCTATCATAGAAGGCAGAGGCACTGATTAAGGGATCAAAAGGGATTGTTCTTATATTCTAAAATGTACATCACCAGGACAAATCGTGAAATGGCCAAATGAGGGATAGAGACATTTGTCAACGTAGAACTAGCTAGAAGGGCCTACCCGTGCCACATAGCGTGTAGCACGGTTCCATTGTACCTAACCTGTTCCATGTTAGCTAGTGGAGGTTGGACACCCACTATATAGGCCATTAGAAGAAAAGTATTTGTCGTCAAATTGCCATGAAGCTGTGCTGCTCGTCTTATCGGCCCTGCCATATCAAATGTACTGTGATGTTTTAGGGCTGCGGGGAGGGGTGGTTGGGGGTGGCTGACAGACAGATAGGCCAGCCACGCTCATGCCCAATGTGGCAGAAAATTGCCTTGTGCCATAGACACCAGATCAATGTTTCAATGTGTGAAATTGTTCAAAGTCTGAATGGGTCCTTTTTTTCTATTGTTTTTGTCTATATATATTTTTTTATTATTTTCTGTTAACTGTGATTGTAACGTGGGGATTGATGCCCTGAGCCTAGCATATTATTGATGCAAATCAACAATGAGAACTGTCGACAGTGTTCCATAGAATCGAGTCACTGTTTGTCTGATGAGGTCAAACATGATTGGAAGATAATCTTAGAATCCCAAAAGCTCATATCCAATCAGGAACCGGGACATAACGCATGTCACGCCCCTCATCGCCCAGTCTCACATGTATCTTAGTAAAGTTGACCAAGAACTCAACAGCCACACTTGCATATCATTATCAACATTTACACCTTAAAGATGCACTGGATATTCATCATCATTGTCATAATCGCCATTACCTTTTGCCAAAATTCCTGTTTTCTTTGTGAAAAGGGGCATTTTATCACGTTCTTTCTTTTTTGTTTTCTATGTTTGTTTTACTTTTTTGGTCTTTTTTTATACTTTGTCCATGGACTCCTCCATTGTGTTGATCAAAAATGAGGAAGAAGTTGGAACAATGAGAAGAGAAAAAAAAGAGACAGTGAAAGACCAACTCAAGGCAGCTACTTACGAGTGACTACTGTAAAATGACTAACTGAATAAAGACAATGGGGTTGTTTTTTACAATCTTGTGTCTCTGCCTCTGCTATTTTAACTACACTAAGAAACCTTTGGGAGACAGGTGTCCAAAAACAACAACATCAGTGTTTCTCAATCAGTACATTAGGCCCCTACGGGGGCTTGTGATGTTCCGACATCATGTTTGCAATCTATCAATAGCTTTAATAGAGCAATACTGTGTAATATAATATGACATGTGATTTTAGGTTCTTGACTTCATGGTAAAATTTGGATCCCAGTGCAAGACCAGTTGAAACCCATTCACTGAGATGACAGGACAATAAAAGGACACTTGGCAAATGAAATGATTGTCCCAATCATTGTTTTCTAGGTTATGATGAATACCTTTTCGTTATTGATGATTGCAGTGGAACAGTAGACTAAGCTTCAACTCATAGATTGTCATCAATGCAGAATAGAGCAATGTGTTGGTGTGAGTTTGATTTCTGAAATCCAAATTTGTCATTGTTGTGGGCTGAAACAATACATTATCTTTTAGCTGCGCTAGATGAAAATGGGGGAAATGGTATGAAATTCCACAAAGATCTCTACAGGCAGCCATAGCTGAATGGGTAGAGAGCTGAGAGGCTGCCTGAGAAACAGAAGGTTCCAGGTTTGCGCCCTGGTTCAGGTTTGTCCCTGAGCAAGACAGACACTTAACCCCAAACTGGTCCCTGGGTGCTGCCCTGTAGGCTGTAGCCGTATAGCGGATTAAATGCAGAGGCCACATTTCACTGTATGTTAGGGCTGGGCCCGCACTATGACCAGGGGTCATCAATATGTCCTTATTACACAGACATATATGTTTTGAGATTTTAGATTATGTTTTTACATAATAATATTCTTATTTTGATCATAAGGCCCAATTACTGAATGTCAGTCTCCAGGTTTTCCTCAGAATATGTATGACACTGATTTGTTATGACACTATGGCACATTAGGAGTCCAGTACAGTGGTTCTCAAACCTTTTATTTTCAAAGACTCCCATAACTCTGAGTGTGTATACAAATGTACACTCTCAGTTACAGATCCGTAATGGTCCATTTGGACCACCTTCAAGCCACCCCCGAAGGTCCCTCAACCCACTTTGAGGACCACAGCACTAGTAGTATACATTTAGGTCTGCTCTGTTTCTGGTAATATTTGTGTATTTTATGTCCATGGCAAAAAAAATATTTTGAAAAAAATGTTCACCACATGGCGATGAACCCTGAATATGACTTAAAATCAATAGCCTATGTGATTATTTAAAACTTTTCACTCGATTGCGATGAATGAAAGATTATTTAAAAAAAATCAAAAATAGCTGATTTACAAGCTCATCTGCTATTTTCACTATTTTTGCACGGCACCATTGTACAACAAAGTATAATACCCAATTATTCAATTAACCTAAATTAGCTTTACCTTGAGTGAAATTGTGTTGCTAGGGAACAGCTTTGGCTCCAAGTTTATTTCCTGTCAGCTATTGATATTCACAAACACTACAACACAAAATCAACGTTTATAACAGAGGAGACTTGTGGGTAATTTTCCTTTATTGTTGATGGTAGTGCAAGTGATTTGTACTTTTTTTAGGAGAGGCTGGGGCTCTGTATTGTGGCAGTGATCATTTCTGTGGAGTGTTTGTTCAGTATCAGAGTTCAGTGGATGGAGAGTACGCTTGGACCCAATTTTATTTCCTGTCAGCTACTGATATTCAAACACTGCAACAGGAAATAAACGTTTGAATGTTTATGTTGTCAATTTAAAAGGTCTATAAAGTTTGTCTATGTGAGGTGCTCTCTCAGCCTGCATGTGACCATTTGAGAATACCTTATGATTGATGATAACCCATTTTTCAGGTCATGTCCCTATGAAGAAACAACTGTCAAAATTGTGGACCATATCCTCTTAATCACCTGAGTCAGTTTGGGTCATCAATAAATCTGTCTTCCCCAGCTAAACTGAGATAAGATAAGCAACAAAAAGATATCAGCAAAACAGCATCTAATATGAAAATCAGCATTAATGAAAGTGTTTGAGTAATTATCAGGTGCCATCTACCCTGAGTATTAGGTTTTGAACTTAAAATATATCTTTTTAAAACCTAAAGAAAGAGAGAGAGAGAGAGAACAGTTAAAATAATATTTAAAAACACACGGGGCTGTTTATGAAATGTGATGATAAACATATTACAATTATTAGTAGCAGGTAGCAGCAGCAGCAGCAGCAATAAAAGAAAGAAAGAAAGAAAGAAACAAGCTTGACCTCAGCTGACGCACGTGCGCGCGCAAGAGCAACCAAACCAACGCGGGAACAGCAAAGAATGGTCATGTGACCATGGCCACCCCAGAGAGGACGGAAGTTCCGCCCTCCCCAAATCCTTCAACTGCACCAAACGCACCAAACTCATGCCTAAACCTAAATTGCACCAACACTACGGTGTATAAACTGGATTAAAGTTAATGAAGTATTAACCCCATGCATAAACTAATCAATTTACCTATTTTGTACTGTCTTTGTCTATTTGAAAAAAAAAATAGATCTACAAGCTCACAAGCTGTGAGTGTGTAAATGTGCTATTTTCAAAAAAAGTTTGAAGATTTTTAGAAGAAAATTTGAAAAATGTGAATAAAAACTTTTAAGAATTTCGAATATTTTGGGAAAGAAAAAAAGAGAGGAATTTTGGTACGCCAGCTAGGGCATACGTGGTTAAACCCATGCCTAAACTTCATTTAGAAACAAATGAAAAATGTTAGGAAAAATAATTATGAATGAAATCAAATCGATAAAAAAATCATCTATGATAGTCTTGATCCCAGGATAAAAATGTTACAAATGTTTAAGGGGGGTGTGAAGAGAAATGTTGGCACCATAAGTGGGGCATAAGGGGTAAGAAGACATGCCTCAACTTAAAGCGGGACTTCCGTCCTTTTCGCAGGGTGCCTCTAGTGTCTCTCTAGTGAACCAACGACCGCAGAAGAGAAGAGAGGAGGGAGAGCCATCATCATATCCTTCCGCCGGGGAGACAAGTGCGGCCCTTTAGTTTCCCTCCCTACCGAGCGACACACACACACAGGATGCGAACAGGCAGCCCCGCTGCTTAGAAAACACGCTATAAGGTCCAGGCTGCCTCACATTTATCCCACGTTCACAGACAGTAGAGACAAAAAAAACCGTCAACTGAGTCGGATCGTGCCGGGAGGGGGGGCAGTGAGTGAGTGAGTGGACACGCCGTTCTGCTCGCCGGGTGTGTTTTTTTTCCGCCGACTTCTCATCCATTCCCCCGTTTAGTTAGTTAGTTAGTTAGTTAGCAAGCAGCATCGGGGCTGAAGAGGAAATCTAATCCGGTTTGAGTTGTTGCGCGGGCAATCGAAACTAGTGTTAGCGGTTGGTTTTAGCCCACCCCGTTAGCCTCGTTAGCATAGCGACCAAGTTGACTTGACTTCACCCACACCCGCCCGCCCGGGAGAAGCAGCAGCAAAGCAAGAAGAAGCAGCAGAGAGAGCGGCCGCCGACCGACCGGGGAACAGGATGGAGCTCATCACTATCCTCGAGAAAACCGTCTCTCCAGGTGACAACGACACCCGACATTAACCCAACACACCACTGTTTATGTGTCTTTTTAGTCGACAGGAACCCGGCTACAATGTGGCTGGAGAAGCGGTGAAAGTTGGGGGAACCGGTGTTGAAGCGGTGCTAAGTTGTTAGCATGTTGATGCTAGTATAGCCGGGGTTTATACTTTATTTGTTGTCCGGTGTCGCGCAAGCGGAAAAAATAGCCGATCTACAAGCCCACAGCGCGTGGCGAAACCACGCGCTGTGGGCTTGTAGATCGGCTATTTTTTTCGCTCGCGCGACGCCGGGCGCGCAACTAAAATGTTGCTGCTAGCTTTTTTAGCTAAGTTAGCCACACACACACACACACGGCCTGCTCGCTGCAGGATGCGGCGGCTCCGTTCATGCTAACACGCTAACTGTCGTTAAACATGCGTTATGTTGGCGGAAGGCGGCGGCGGCTGCAGGTCCGACACAAGAGTTTAAAACAGTACAGGAACCTTGCCCGGCTGTCATTCACATCTCATCTATATGATAATGTCATAATGAACGGGTGGTTGTAGCGGCTTCTTGACGTGACTAAGCGTGATTGTGACAGCTGCATTGCATCGGTAGCAGCGACCCACCCTGCTGCCCATGCTGCTGGTGTGTGTTAGCTGGTGTAGCAGTTAGTTAGTGGCTCTGAGCCTCTGCCTGATCATGACCTAAAACTTAATATCTCCCCCCGGTCTACAGGGAATAACCTTTTATTCTAGGATTAAGATAATGGCTTTCCACGAGAGAGACCCGGGTTCGAATCCCGGGCGTTCCACTAGTATATTTAGCTGGTTAGCAGCCTGCTTTGCTGTGAGGCTGGGCTGTTCATGTGCAAAAAAAAATGAGTCGGCCTTTTCCCTTTGCTAACTTTAAGCACCTAAAGTGATCATCCGAGAGATATATATATGTATATATGTGCGACCCAGCCAGCCGGTTAAACGGCGATGTCGTTGATATTTGAACCAGTGTAAGTGTTGATTGATCTTTGTAGACTTTAATCGGGTTAATGTTTTAAGTTCGAGATCTGGGTGAAAAGTTGGCCAGCTAGCTGACTGACTGACGAGCTTTAGGTCTGGATTGGGAAAGCATGTTGTTGGCACCAGAACCACCGCATCCTTCATCCCTGGCGTGTAACGTCATGTTCAGTGTCAATGGATCCTCATCCAACCCCAAACTGAATGGAATTCACCACCAACACACTGAACACTGTCCCATCATGTCCCACATCTGAAGGGCCGGCTAGTGTGCACTTTTCAGTTTCGGTACTACTGTCTGTCAAGCATGCTTAGCTAGCATTTTTCAGCTAGCTAAATTAGCTAGCATTACATTGAGTAACCATCTCTCCCTCCCTCCCTCTCAGATCGAAATGAATTGGAAGCGGCACAGAAGTTTCTGGAGCAGGCAGCGATTGAGAACCTGGTCAGTACTGGGGTTTTTTTATGTGTTTTTTTCCTCTTTACTGCTGATGTGAAAGTAGGTTAGCGCCACAAGTATGGTGGCCAGATTGAGGACGCTATAGCTAGCGGTGAGTGACCCGCCCGGCTTTTCCCTGGGCTGGGGCCCTCCCTCCCTTACTCGCCACACACACCCCACCTACACACGATGGCTGACTAGTAGCCACACTCACGCACACCCACATACACACACCCCACACACAGAGTCAGACATCAGTTTGAGCATTGAATGAAGGGAGACAGCCCAAGCTTGCTAGCGTTAGCATTCCATGGCAGATACACCCCAATCCCACCAGGGAAGGGCTGGAGTTTGTGGGCTGCCTGCAACACGCGATTTACCTTTTATGTTCGAATACATCTACTGTCCTCTAGGAATATCTGTATCATTATTATAGTTACCCCATATACAAGTTCTATTTAAATATAATGTACTGTGACATTTGGATAGACAGATCTCCACAGGTAGGGAAGGTGTGTTTTGGCCTACTGGATAATTAGGCCAGCTGTTAATATACTGTACATGATACAGTAACCTCTGACAATGGACATGGTTATAGATGCGTCATATGGACAAATTAGTTGACACAACTCAACATTAGACATTGAGAAGAAAATTGATCAATCAAAGAGTAAAAAAAAACCTGAAATGTGGACACAGATCAAAATATGCATTTGTAGATTAGATGTAATCAATGTGGGACATGATCACTGGACATACTGGTAAATAATTGCTGTGGCAGTTGAGTTTGTCTGCTCTTTTAGGCACTCTAGCAGGTGACCGACCACCATGCAGAGGTAATATATCTAGTGGTGTTAACCACTGTCAACCTAGTGTCCCTATTTTATGCATGTCATAATAGGTGAAAATGTCACGTTTGTCCAGATAGCAGATCTACAACGAAGCATAAAACTGGGCTTACGTGGTTAATATGGCTTACTAGTACAATGCCAAAAATGACATTCAGTTTTGGAGTAATGATCCACTGTGGCTCTAGACCAAAATGCCAGATCCGTGCCCAGGGATGGAAGTCTTCCTTATGGATGACTTCACTTGGAAAGTGCACGACAATGCTCCAGTCAGCAACGGTCTGAAGCATTAGACAGGAGATGGAGGGGAGGCCGAGTTGTAAGACAAACCAACGCAGCGTTTTCTGTGGCTTTTAGAGGCCTGGTTGGTAACACAGCCAAGAGGGTGGGTGGCCTAAGAGGGATGCATGTCTTTTTAAAGGAAGAGCATGCTGCTGCAGTCTGGAGAAAGAAATGTGACACTCATTCAGAAGTAACATACTGGGGAAACATAAAGGATTGTGTTTGTATTAGTTTGCGCATAACCTGAAAAGGTCTCTTAAAAATATGTTTGGTTGGATGCCTGAAATAAACTCAACCAGGTTGCACATGAGAGAAGAGGAAGTAAAGCACAAAAAAGAGCTACTGTATTTGCATAGTCATCTAGGCCGAGTTGTCATATTCGACATTAGCATAGGCTGGGAGTAAGCACAACATATAGTTTTGTTTATAGCAAAGCTTAGATGGTGAAAAATATAAAACATGAACATGTATGTAAACGTGGCTATGATTGGCTATTCATGCTTAAGTATTATGCAGTAGTTTCTATTCTGCAGTCAGCAATAATATTGTGACCTAAGATGATTTCCAGCATAAGCACATGAAATAGTGGTATTCCTACCTATTCTGAGTCATAATGGGTGAACATTTGGTAAAGAATAGATCTTAAAGCTCACAATGCAAAATGCATCGCAACACAGTTGAACAAAATGCCACTTTTGTTAACCACTTGAACCCCCAGCATCCCTTTTCTGGGGGGAACGTTCGCCAAAAATAGACGATTTACAAGCTCACAACGCGCTGCGAGCTTGTAGATCTGCTACTTTTGACAAATCAATTTGTGTAGTGAAATATGAGCGTACCAAATGTGATCTTTACAGGTCTGTTTTATCAAGTATAGAGGGTTTAAGTGGTACTGAATTTGCAGCTCAACAAAAAGCGAATTCATCCTATAGTGTATGACGAAGGACAATTTCACGATAACTTGAAATCTCCACGATACGATTGCATTTTTCTTTTATCACGATAACGATTATAGTCCCATTCCTAGCCAAGTACAGACCCCTGGGAGACCCCGGTCAAGGAAGCATATGGGGGATAAGTGGTTAACGCTCTGAAAAGCAGCTATCAGGCAGTGTGCATTGGACAAACATCAGAGGGCCAGTAGCTACTTTGACATGCAGTCTAATAATCGTTTAATAAGACATATTTGTTATTGTATAATCCTCAAAGAATGTTGTATCTTTGCCATAGACACCGAGTCACTGACCTCTGCATGTCATTGGGCCTCAGTGCCCTCACCCTTACTTTCACCATAGTAGGAAACAACACAGAGCAGCAGAGCATAAAAAAAAATCTTGTGTAGCAGTGGTGCTAGAGGAGATATTTATGGCTTTAGCTTGCGAGAGCCCTCTCTGAAGAAGTCTATTGCCGTGGGGGATGAAGATGTGTGTAATGTTTGTCTATATACAATATATATTATACAGTATGTAATGACAAGCTTGTGTGAATACAGCTCACTGGTCTCTGCTGTGTTCATGCAGAGTCCATCTTATATTTGCATATTTGACCTCCTTTCACATCTTCTCCTTGACTCTCATCGGTGCCCCCCCCACTCTGCCTCTGACGGTCTCATGCTATCACCCCATGCTTTCTGCTCTTCCTCTTCTCTCTTTACTGATTTCCCTAAATTTCTATCTTCCTCTTTCTCCCTTTGCCCTCTACCCTCTGAGAGAAAGGCACTCTTATCCTCTTGTCTCTCTAATAATGTTTCCCTTCACCTCCCCATCCAGCCGACCTTTCTGGTGGAGCTGTCCAAGGTCCTAGCCAACCCAGGGAACACCCAGGTGGCTCGTGTGGCAGCCGGCCTGCAGGTGAAGAACTCCCTGACCTCCAAAGACCCCGACGTCAAGACTGGGTACCAGCAGAGATGGCTGGCCATCGATGCCAACGCGCGGCGCGAGATCAAGAACTTTGTAAGGAAGCACGATGTGTTTACAATTTCTGATTTAGTTAATCTGTGCGGTGGCATAGTACCTCATACGTTTTGTAATGAAAGCGAAGCTAGTAATGATGGTGAGTTGTGTCTGGTCTATGATGATAAACCATGCACCACGCTGAAAGTATGATGTATAACTTAACCATTGTATCTGAGACCTACACACATAGCTTTTGAAAGTGACATTTTTCCCCCTATCTTCTAAAATGAAACATAAAAGTGATGGGTGTATCTGATCGCTTTCTCCACCTCTTGTCACCACAGGTTCTTCAGACACTAGGTACAGAGACATACAGGCCCAGCTCTGCGTCTCAGTGTGTGGCAGGGATCGCCTGCGCTGAGATCACAGTCAGCCAGTGGCCCGAGCTCATCCCCCAGCTGGTGGCCAATGTAACCGACCCCTCCAGCACGGAACACATGAAGGAGTCTACATTGGAGGCCATCGGATACATTTGTCAGGACATAGTGAGTACAGCCCCACACAAATATACAGCGGTTGGACGGTTATATACTGGCAGACAATATACGATTTTCCCAACATCCCATATTGGTCGATTCGGGACACGCCTTTTCTGCGTGACAGGACATTTCCTGTTGTTTTAGATGTTGTTGTTGTGTCGCTACTCTGTACATGAGAATAAATGAAACGATGAATCGTTCAACAGGGGCTAAAGCTAGGTAATCTGAATAAAAAAGCAAAGCTAGTGATGGTGAGTTGTGTCTGGTCTATGATGATAAACCATGCACCACGCTGAAGTGTGATGTATAACTTAACCATTTGTATCTGAGACCTACACAGTTTTTGTGAACGCTTCAATGCTTGTGTGATTTGTGTTAAGTACAGGTTACCATCAGTGTATTAAAATATCTTTAAAGTTATATGAAATAAAGTCAGAGATCCGCATTGGTGTGATGCTGTTCCCATATGCATCCCGGGATCCACATGATAACATTTTCTTTTCAGGACATAGTGAGTACAGCCCCACACAAATATACACCGGTTGGACGGTTATATACTGGCAGACAATACAAGTTTTTCCCTACATCCCATATTGGTTGGGCCAAAATAGTCGATTTGGGAACGCCTTTTCTGCGAGACAGGACATTTCCTGTTGATTTAGATGCTGCATGTTGCTACTCTTCTACATGAAAATAAATGAAACCATGAATCCCCCCCACCACACACACGCGCGTCTAACCTGCTGCTGTGTATTCAGGACCCAGAACAGCTGCAGGACAATGCCAACCAGATCCTGACAGCCATCATCCAGGGAATGAGGAAGGAAGAACCCAGCAACAATGTCAAACTGGCAGCAACCAACGCCCTGCTCAACTCATTGGAGTTCACCAAAGCCAACTTTGACAAGGAGGTAAGGAGCTAGGGTTGTCTCTCCATCTTCCTGCTACCATTTGTCCTTTACCGTCCGGAAAAGGAGGGTTAGAACGTAGAGGTCACAGTATAAGGTATTGAGTTTGGTCATTGGGCAAACCACTACTTTTAATACAGTTTTCTAATGTGTTTTTGTGTTGCAGACAGAAAGACACTTCATCATGCAGGTGGTGTGTGAAGCAACACAGTGTCCTGACACCAGAGTGAGTATCAAACAAGCACTGTCTGTAAATGGAGAAACAAAACACAATAGAGGAAAGAATATTATTTACATGCATCACTGGGAGAACTTTAAACTGGTTCCATTTTGTGTTTGGTCTAAGGGTGTTTTCGTTACACTTGGAGTTGGACCTCATCCATCAAGTCAAGTCGTTCACACATTCAGTTATTTTTCTTTCTTAATTTACTTCTATGTTAACTGTTCCTGTTTGTCGTATAGGTGCGAGTGGCGGCCTTACAGAACTTGGTGAAGATCATGTCTCTGTATTACCAGTACATGGAGACCTACATGGGCCCTGCTCTCTTTGCGGTGAGACACTCTGCATACATCAACCTCTACATTCCAAGCAGCATAGAAAAAAATATTGTGGTTTCTTCTGGTCTTTGGGAGTGTTGTAGAGCTGCTGTCGTAACGGATACATTTATTATTGTTGTCGTTATTGTTGATTTCACTTCCCTTAAAGTAGCAGGACTGTTTTTACAGCATGGCTGTGCAGGAGTCTAGCAGTCCATAAGAGGTTCTGTATCCGTTTGTCCGGAGCCAAGTAAACCGCTCGACCTATCAGCCAACTTAGATTGTGCTTTTTTTCACTTCATTTATACTTTTTGAAAGTCAAATTGTTCAACAAGGGCTAAAGCTAGGTAATCTGAATAAAAACTGCCTGGACGTTTTACTTTTTGCTGAGATGAAAAACATTCATTACGTCACAGCCCTACTCTAAACCGCAAGGTACTCAGTTCCTCATACGTTTTGTAATAATAGCAAAGCTAGTGATGGTGAGTTGTGTCTGGTCTATGATGATAAACCATGCACCACGCTGAAAGTGTGATGTATAACTTAACCATTGTATCTGAGACCTACACACATCGTTATTGTGATTCCTACACAAACTCGTCAATGCTTGTGTGATTTGTCTTAAGTGTGCAGGTTACCATCAGTGTATTAAAATAAAGTTCTATGAGATAGAAGTTTGGATCATAGATGACTAATGGCTGGCCACATAAAGTCAGAGATCCACATTACAGTGATGCTGTTCCCATATGCATCCCGAGATCCACATGATTACATTTTCAGTTTTACAGTACATTTTGTTTGCATTTATGTTCTAAATGATTTTATTTATTATATATAAAAAAACAGCCTGACATGAAATGGCATTTACAGCTTGTCTACCAATATAAAGAAAACATGTCTTCCTCTACGTCCCTCTGTACTTAACCGTCTTCTCGCCTCCTCCCCCAGATCACCATAGAAGCCATGAAGAGTGACATAGACGAGGTGGCCTTACAGGGCATTGAGTTCTGGTCCAACGTCTGTGACGAGGAGATGGACCTAGCTATCGAAGCCTCTGAGGTGTGTGTGAGTTGTGTTTTTTTTGTTTTTTTAAGATATCTCTCTCAAGCTCTTTTTCTCATACTGTTTGCCTGACGTCAGTTCCTCTGCCTGTTGAGAGTTCTACAGTGTGGATTTTATGATGTCACAGAGTGAAACGGGGTCTACTTCACCCAGGAGACGTAGACAGCAGGGCCTGTCTAATGTAGTCTTTTTGGTTTTGCTGGACCCCACAAATGGCCTTTCTTCTGAATTTTAGACATCCATCCGTTACTATCACTCACTGTCTCTTAATATCTTGTTGACATGATGATAAATCATGCACCAAATCATGCACCACAGGCCTTTTTATTTCGGAAGGCCTTGTCGTGTTAAATTGTTGTGTAACCGATGTCGGCAATTATCCTCTTTTTGCTTGACATTTTTAAACTCTGCTTTTAACCTTCTATGATTGATTATATGTTTTAAAGTGCAATACAAATAAATATTATTATTACCACGCCTTATGTGTGATGTCTGAACTGCCACCAATGTATCTTGGGACTTGCGTACACTTTCATGCTTGTTTGAAATGTTTATTATGATTGTCTTGTAAGTGGCGTGTATTTACTTTTAAGGCTATTGAAAGCAAATGTATTTGGAGCTTCTCAAAAGTGGGTAACGCAAAATGATTTTGTCCATTTACTTGTGCTGTAGTTTAAGTTACTTGGTTCCTGTCCTGTTGACTTAACTATTTGAATTGAACTGACCTAGATGAGTGGTTCCCAACCTCGCTTCTCTGGGACCCCTAGTACTGCTTGATTTCTAAATGGGAGAACCAGCAGTAAGGGGCTTCTGAGGACCAGCGTTGGGAAGCACTGACCTATTAACTCATTGGCTGCCAGCTTTTTGAATTTTTACCTACAGCTGGCTGCCAGACTTTTTCAATGAGAAAAAAAAAGCACTTAGGAGCCGAGATACAGAATTTTTAAGTTTTCAGTTATAAGGAAGTGTCTGGGAGCAAAACTCTTCGGAAAATCATATCTCCTTGGTCTTTGTTTTTTTTTAAAGAATTAAAAAAAAAAAAAAAACTTTTATTTTTTGAAAGAACGCAGATCTGCGTCAATGGCAGCCAACGGGCTTTTGCGCGAATGAACGCAGATCTGCGTCAATGGCAGCCAATGTGTTAACAGCACCTGACTTGGTCAGCTTGCTCACTGTATCTCTCCAGCAGTGTTTACAGCACTACTGGTTAAAACCACCCCTGTCATTTTAACTTTGGTCTGTTTGTGTCCTTCCATATCCAATGGTAGGCTTCGGAGCAGGGCCGTCCCCCTGAGCATACCAGTAAATTCTATGCCAAAGGAGCCTTGCAGTACCTGGTCCCCATCCTCACACAGACACTCACCAAACAGGTAGGAACCATATGTCTGTTAATGCTTTGTCTCTCTCTCTTTCCCTGTTTGTCCAGTATTCTGCCCAATATTCTGCAGAAACAGACAGGTTTTTTTTTCAACCTGTTCCTTCAAACTTTTGTTCGTTCTCACTCATCCTGTCTCTCCATCTCAGATTCACAAGCTTTTGTAATAAAAGCAAAGCTAGTGATGGTGAGTTGTGTCTGGTCTATGATGATAAACCATGCACCACGCTGAAAGTGTGATGTATAACTTAACCATTGTATCTGAGACCTACACACATTTTTTGAGTTTTTTACACACGCTTTAATTCTTGTGTGAAGTCTTAAGTGTGCAGGTTACCATCAGTGTATTCAAATAGCTTTGAAGTTCTATGAAATAGAAACGTGGAGTCATACATCATAGATAACTAACTACTGGCCACATAAAGTCAAAGATCCACATTGGAGTGTTGCCGTTCCCATATGCATCCCGAGATCCAAATGATTACATTTTTACAGTACATTTTGTTTTCATTAAGGTTCTAAATGATTTTACATCATAGATGACGAATGGCTGGCAACTAGTCCAGCCATTCCCCAGCAGTATTTCTGCCTCGTCCCACCCTACTTTTCTCTTACTGTCTCAACCTGCTGTACATATACCCATACCCCATCCCCCTCTTTCACTCTTATCACATGTCCTCTTTCTCTTCTGTTTCATTCAAATTCAAAGTGTACTTTACTGACATGGTACAGTGATCCCATACACATCCAAAGAAAGTCCCAAAGTGAATGACCTGTAATGACCGCTATAACGGCCAAGAGCACTTAAAAACAACTCCCCCCACCCTCCCAGGATGAGAATGACGACGACGATGATTGGAACCCGTGCAAAGCGGCTGGTGTGTGTCTGATGCTGCTGGCCACCTGCTGTGAGGATGATGTGGTTCCCCACGTCCTGCCCTTCATCAAAGAGCACATCAAGCACCCTGACTGGCGTTACCGTGATGCCTCGGTCATGGCCTTTGGTTCCATCCTGGAAGGACCTGAACTCAACCAGCTGAAACCCCTCGTCATACAGGTGATCTGATTCACTAAGAACTTAGATTTAGGCCACTATTGGATTATTTAAAAAAAAAGTTATTTGATATGGCCATCACAGTTGGCGCTGGGGCAATTACTGTGGTTATTTGACACAGTCACATAATGCAGAGTTGAGCTCATTCTCACTGTCCTCATTTAGGGTTTTTTGCTAGTGAAAGTTGCAGAAGTGCTTATGTTTTGAATACCATGAACACACTAATCAATTAAGTTATATTCTTCAGCTTCCCAAGGGGGAGGAGCTATGATAATAATTTATTTTGTTTGTGTCCGATACATTTCTTGGCGTCAGATTATAAATCATTTCTTGGCTTGAGTACTTGATATCAGCTGATAACATTCAATTGAATATATATACACACAAAAGACGGAAGGATGAACAGTTGGAGTCGGAGTGCAAGTGGTACTTTATGTGGTAAAGCTAGCTGACCCATTTTCTTAGCCAAATGTTAAGTCTCATTATTCGGCCCATTTTGGATTTGAGTCGGACGTCGTGGTGCAGCAGGCTCATTTGGGTGAGGCATTGTGTGAGCAATAACGTCGATGACGGTCAAACACCAGCATAGAAATTCTATGCAGTCACAGCCCTACTCACAGAAGCATTATATTTGCAACAGGCATTTATGCACAAAGGCCAGATGTGCTGGAGGCTCCTGTAAGATAGAAGAAATACATGCACAAATGTAAATCTAAATATTGGGTATGAGAACAATGTTGACTCTTGCCCATGATTTAAAGCCTTTATTAAAATCGTGTTGCGTTTTCAATTCAGATTGTAGATGGTTTAACAGAACTGATTGTCCAAATTAGGTTTTACATATTGCAATGCGATTGTTCTAATTTATTGAGGCCTCTTTATGTGTTGCTGGTGTCTTGTAACACATTCATTTGCAGGGAAAGAGCAAGTAGGCATTTAAAAATACATTGAGTTGGAATATCGTATGAAGCTGAATCATTTTTATTTTCTGGTTAGTGATATGACGGCTATAGTTGATGTGTTACTGTTGTGATGACCAGGTAGTGATGCAGTATGATGGGCACATGCATGTAGAGCTGGGCTGTGCTAAATGTCAGATACTTGATGAATCTGATGCAGTTGAGATTTGACTTAATGGTTTTGCAGATATTCACTTTATCAAAGTTCGGATTGTTTTATTTAACCCATTGAGACCTGAAGCCGATTCTACATGTCTCCTACATCTCAACAGTATTCTGAAAAACGTATGTTTCTATATCAGTGGTGCTCAATATTTTTCATGTCAAGGACCCCCAAAATTATATGTATTTGGCCGCGGACCCCCATCAAAATATTTTTTTCCAGGAACCCCCAGAAGCAAAGATTTGAGTTAAAATGTTCGCTTTAAAAACATATATTTTCAAAGATTTGCACACATTTTCGCGATTTTTCAAAAATAGTAGATCTACAAGCTCGTAGCGCAGCACTCGGTGCCGCGCTATGAGCTTGTATATCTGCTATTTTTGAATAGCCCAAAGTGTAAAAGAATGCTTTTTAGCTCAAATCTAAAAATGACAGTTCCAGGTCTTAATGGGTTAAGAAGATTCCATACTTAAACTTCTTTTGTTGGCTGTGTTCAGTTCACACAGCATGAGATATATGGCGTCTGTCTGTAAACTCGCGAACGCCCTTGCTCACCGTTCTCCCTTTCTCTGGTAATCTATCAATTCCACAAATCTCTTCGCGCGAGTGTCTCTGGCCTCCTCGTATCTTGAGAACCGCTGAACGAATCGCTTTCACTTTTAGCGTGTGCGTATTGCTGACACCCCAAGGGAGAACAGTGGCTCAGCGGTTCTCCATAATTGGCATGCGCTACGATTAAATGAGAAGACATGGGTAGGGGCCTGCACTAGTATAACAATTTCACTTCCCCTAAATTATACTTAGACTGTTTTTACAGCATGGCTGTGCAGGAGTCTATCAGTCAATAAGAGGGTCATCCTGTATATATTTTTGTCCTTTTTGTTTGTACTTTTTTGCTGAGATAACAAACATTCCATATGTCACAGCCCTTCTCTAAACCACAAGGTGCTCACTTCCTCATACGTTTTATAATGAAAGCAGAGCTAGTGATGGAGAGCTGTGCCTGGTCTATGATGATAAACCATGCACCACGCTGAAAGAGTGATGTATAAACTTAACCATTGTATCTGAGACCTACACAGATTTTTACACAAACGCTTCAAGTCTTGTCTTAAGTGTCCCATTACGGCTAACTACTTGGTTAACTCAACTCTGTACATTTCGTCTCCTTGTCCCCAGGCGATGCCCACCCTGATAGAGCTAATGAAAGACCCCAGTGTGGTGGTGAGGGACACCACAGCCTGGACAGTAGGCAGGATCTGTGAGCTGCTGCCCGAGGCAGCCATCAACGAGGTCTACCTGGCCCCCTTGCTGCAGTGTCTGATAGAAGGACTCGGGGCCGAACCCCGAGTGGCCTCAAATGTCTGCTGGGTAAGCAACACACAGAATGTACATGGAAGCTTACATGATTACGTATTTAATCATTATCCTTACTAGACACGGTTCTTGTACACTGTAAGCATAAAATAGACTTACTACTTTTAAAATGGCTATATGATATACTACCATAACGAGGAGAATATCTCATTGCATCCATGGTGTCATGGATGCAAAGCACCAATGTTGCATTGCACCTCTGACCTGGCATCAGAACCGTAGGTTTAGGTTGAATATTCAACAACACCCTTGCTTTGCAGAAACTATAGGTTACTTACGTAACCCCGGTTTTATAAATTGCGAACGAGCTGTGAGAGAGCAATGTAATAAAACCACAGTACCTCGTAAGTTTAGTAATATAAAAGCAAAGCTAGTAATGATGATGAGTTGTGTCTGGTCTATGATGATAAACCATGCACCACGCTGAAATAGTGATGTATAACCATTAACCATTGTATATCTGAGGCCTACACACAGTTTTTGAGATTTTTAAAACCCACGCTTCAATGCTTGAAATGTCGCTTCAATGCTTGAAACGTGAGATTTGTCTTAAGTGTGACGGTTACCATCAGTGTATTAAAATATCTTTAAAGTTCTATGAGATAGACTTGATTCTTCTGAGGTCTTTGAAGTTAGGAGCACTTGAACGAAGGAAATCCCTCAATACAGCTCAAGAAAACTAAGAAGGAATGAAAAATATTTTGTTTTTTCAATCTCAGGTCACAGGCACAAGTTACTTCAGTGTGTTTAGTTGTAGACCCACAGTCATGTCATATTTAGAGCTACAGTGATATGGGTTACTTACATGTACATTACACATCCATTATTGGTGTTAAATTGAATGCTAGCAAACTATAGATGCACACTGACGACCAAAGACTTAATCATAAACTGGAAAATTACCTAGCAATCTTGACTTGACTGACTTGAAGTAAGTTTGCATATGCAAGGAATTTGAATCAGTTGGTTACGCAACCATAACACATTCTTTAATGCAACAAGATTACAGAAGTGTTAAAGATTTACAGCAAAACAAACAAAGGGTTTGAAATTAAAACGGGAAATGCAGAGTTGGTCCCTCCTTGTACATTGAGCGCATGGTTCTGGTGAGAACAGAAGTGATTGCGCTGATGGGACTCTGCATGCTGAAATGTAAGAAGTCTTGGCAGGAACGTATACATAATACAAATGGAATGAATGGTTGTTTCCTCCTCCAGGCGTTCTCCAGTCTGGCGGAGGCCGCCTACGAGGCCACGGACGCAGCTGAAGACCAGGAGGAGCCCGCCACATACTGCCTGTCTTCCTCCTTCGAAATTATCGTACAGAAACTGCTAGAGACCACAGACAGGTCAGACAGACGGGTCAGACAAACTCCCATACAGCAAAAAACACTTAGCAGTTTTCTCAACCATTTCCTGTTAACATTAAAAAGTCATGCTTTTAAAGGGGCATGTCACCCAAAATACCCCCAAAAAAGCCTTGTTCTTCAATGGAGTGCCATCTATCCATCGAGATAGTTGAGCTTTTTGCCATGGAGATGTCTGCCATCATCCCAGTACAACAGAGCTCAACATCTCTCTAGAAATCATGACACGGTTACTCATGATGATGCATAGAATAAGAATGGATTACTTAAAGCTCTATGTAAAACATTTTTGAGTATGTTAATACAATATAATTTATACAATGGGCTGTTTGGTCTCTCAAATTATCTGACGATATAAACAAACACTTCTCTTATGAATATGAAACGGCCTTAAACCTTTGTTTAAAAAAAATAAATACATAAAATTTACCTAGTAAACATGTCATACAGTGTGTCTGCAAATGTACCCCCTCCAACCAATCCATACTTTGACCTTGCTATGACTGGTATGGATTTAGTGATGAATAGTTTTGTCGCAAAATTGATTGCACTCGAGGTGGTATTAAAAAGGTCTCAAAGTCTTAAATTTAAAAGCGCTGATGCCTGCAGATGCTGAAACAGGAGCTTTTCTCTGTATTTCAATGCCCTGTTGTCTCCTTCTCTCCCAACATTCATTATGTATAATAAATGTTCTTGTTTATTTCAGTACAAAGCCAGACAGTGGTAATACAGAGGAGACACTCAGTGTTTGGCAACAGTGTTTGCAATCAAAAAAGTGTATTCAATTCATATCTACATTTCCTTTCCAGACCGATTCACCAAAAATAATAGATTGAATATGAAATGTAAATATGTATGTCTGAAATGGGCACTCATCAAAAAAAGGTTACATAAAATGATCACGCTGTAATAATGCTAACAAACCGTGTAAGTGTGTCTGGTCTGTGATGATAAACCATGCACCACGCTGAAGCCTGATGTATAACTCTTAACCATTGTATCTGAGACCTACACGCACTTCTTTCTACAGCACTGGCCAGCAAACTTTGGGTATAAAATATGAAATTCGGTACACTCTGAATGCAATGACAAAATGCAATAGCGCATGGGCAAGTCGGCAAAGCACAAGCGAAGTTGGCCTTCAAATTATTCGTGCTTGTTGAACCTGGCTTCTGTTGCAGATGACACGTCAACAAATTAGTGGGTTTCACCTTTTTGGTGGGGTTTTCAATTGGCTTTGTGACACATCCACAATACAATACACACAGTAGGATTTATTTTATCCCTTATTAAATCCATATAAAGAATTGAGTGGGAGAGCTCTCGTTGTCAAGCATACACAGATTTGCTCCTGAAAGTTTAATAGGATGTTGGAGGTGGTCTGGCGTGTTTTGCCCGTTTACAATGACTCAAGATGTACTTTATAATACTGCCGACCATTTTTCAAAACTTACAAAGTTAAATTATAATGCATGAAAATGTACTTCCTTTTTTTCGTTGCAGTTTAAAGCACAGATTGATTTGAAAGTACCTGTATTAGTATTAAAATAGTACCTGAGGAAAATCTTGATTTTACCGATGAAATTCAAACAGCCATGAGATAATAAAATGTGCAATGATTCAGGTAATTTAAGAACTGGACATTACAAAGCTAAATCTAAAAATAAAGCCATTAATGGGAAAATGGTCTGATATACTATATGGATGAAGCCGTGATGCATTGACCTGTAGTGACGCCGGTAGGGTCTTAGCTATCTTTTAACACTAGCTTGGCTTGACACTGATGTTTGTGTGTTCCAGGCCTGACGGCCACCAGAACAACCTGCGCTCAGCGGCCTATGAGGCTCTGATGGAGATTGTCAAGAACAGCGCCAAGGACTGTTACCCTGCCGTCCAGAAGACCACCCTGGTCATCATGGAGAGACTGCAGCAGGTCCTACAAATGGAGGTAAGCTGGGAGGGAAAGGACTGGACAGATGGAAAGGGGGAAATGGGGGTGATATGGAAGAAATCATCAGCTATTGTGGTGATTATCGTATTGTTACAATATCAGTTTTCATTTAAGTTCAATTTTTTGCAATGGCAGATCTACAAGCTCACAGCATGTTGTGAGCTTCTACTGTAGATCGTCTATTTAAAAAAAATAGTCCAAAAAATAGATTATTTTGAAAGTATAACATAAAATGCTCACTTGAACACCCAGTATAATGATAAAAACACACCGTTTAAGTGTGTCTGGTCTGTGATGATAAACCATGCACCACGCTGAAGCCTGATGTATAACCCATACCACTATCTGAGACCTACGTATACTCACAGTGTCCCATGGCACCGGCCAGCAAGCTGTCCAGAATACAATGGCGAGTATGACAAAAATGCAACGACGTATGTCCAAGTCAGTGAACTGTGCCTTGAGTCGAATACAAAAGGGTTAATGTTAATGTTGCTATTACATTTTTTATAGTTTTATTGAGCTTTTAAGCACAACTGATAAAACCAGAAAAAGTCAACACTCGCAAAATCCCAGAGGATATTTGGTCTCACACCACAATATTGAAATGTGGACATATTGCCCTGCCCTAGAGAGGGGTTGAATGAATGCCTAATGGAGGGTGGGAGGAATCAGAAAGATTGGATGAATGGACAAAGGGACGCATAGAGAAATGGATGAAGCAATGCATCAGATTGTACACCTGAATGATGGTGGCAGCTCTGTCTGAAGCTGACCGCCTCTCCCTCTGAAGAAATCCTCCCGCTGCTGCTGTTGTGGTAGCATTTCCTGTGCTGTGATGCCATTTCCTGTCTAACAATATAACATCCTGTACCCCCTCTGTCTTTCTCTCTCTCTCAGTCCCACATTCAGAGCACCTCAGACAGAATCCAGTTCAACGATCTGCAGTCGTTACTGTGCGCTACTCTACAGGTCAGAATACACACACCACTGTCCTCTCCCCCTTCTCTAGTGCAAGGTGCAAAATTACACTATTATGTTGGATCCAGTTGACTTGAACTTGAAATTTGAATGGCCATGAATTGAGATGAACAATTCTTTGTTTGTTGTTTTGTGCCTTTTATGTGAATTTTCACCTGATGTAAACCAGCTGCTGGTTCTAAAACCATGACACAAAAACGACAATACCTGGGGCCTGGGTTCCTTTCTGGGTTCCTGGGCATAGTCACCAATGTCCAGGGAGTTTCTTTGACGGCCGTATCGGCCCATTCATTTGTAATGATTTGCACCAGCAAGTAAAGTACGTTGAACGAAAGAGACATTTCCATTTCATGCAAATATAATTGCTGGTTAAGTAATTCATTCATCTTTTGACCTTGAGTAGCAGACTCCAATTTAAAATGGATGAATGTTGCTTGCTATGCTTTTGTATTGGACTCGGAACGCTGTCGTCGAAACACACGGCCTAAAAGTCAGCGTACACCACCTGCAGAGTATGTGGACAAATCACAGACTGCTATTGACTTTGTACATTTTTGAATGGTGCATGTTTTAAGCATCACTAAGAAGCAAGTAAAAGCAACACAGTTCACCAGTTCTTAAATATGAAACGTAAATATGCATGTATGCAATAGACACTCATCAAAATTAAGATTACTTAAAATGCTCACTTTAACACCAGTATAATAATTTAACACCAGTATAATGATACAAACAAACCGTGTAAGTGTCTGGTCTGTGATGATAAACCATGCACCACGCTGAAGCCTGATGTATAACCCATACCACTATCTGAGACCTATACTCACTTTTTCCCACGGCACCGACCGGTCAGCAAGCTGTGCGGAATACAATGCAGAATATTACAAAATGCAACGATGCATATCCAAGTCTGCAAAATGTGCCTTGAGTCGAAGACACCAATTTAAAAAGGATAAATGTTAATGCTGCAATTACATTTTTATTGAACTCTGAACAAAAACTATTATACTTTTGCACCATCTGATTTCAAGTTTCCCTTTACTACTACTTGGCGATCTTTGTGTATATAGTTCCTCATAATCTTTATGCATTCACACCATTGATACATATGGCCCCTGGTGGAGTTATTATTTTTACCTGCCACATCGAAACTGTCCCATCTGCTGTATTCAACAAATCAATTTAAAGATGAAGTTGAATGTTGTAATGTGCCAGCTGTTTTGACTGGTTTTGAACTGTTCAGTTGGTCTGTTTGTTGTTGATTTAAATTAGTTTGTTTGGACTCTGTATGCAGTTTATTGACTTAAATGTATTATTATTATATATTATATATTTATTGACTTAAATATATTTTATATTTTTATTATTATAAAACCCAAATCTTGCAATATAATCTATCAATCAATGGTTTTGGACTGGTACTTGAGCCTGCTGTGACTTTGTGCTTTGCAGAATGTGCTTCGTAAGGTACAGCACCAGGATGCCCTGCAGATTTCGGATGTGGTGATGGCCTCCCTGCTGAGAATGTTCCAGAGCACTGCGGGCTCTGGAGGGGTCCAGGAAGATGCTCTCATGGCCGTATCCACCCTGGTGGAAGGTACACTCGCACACAAATATCGATACATATATGTTAAGACTTTGGATGATCGCTTTGATTCTATTTCTAAAGACGGTGCCACACAATGTAACGGTACAGGGGTGTAACACAATCCTTCTAATTCAGAGGGGCCAGGTCAGGCCTCTCCTGCTTTAAATCACATCGATGCATTTATATGTATATTAAAAAAAACACATTTACATGATCAACGTAATCAATGAATCATAGCGGCCCTACATGTGACAGTATAGCGATGTTTTGCACATCAATGTTTCTCATGTAAACATGGTTGTAACGCCATCAAAATAAAGATTGAATTAAATGCTCACTTGTTCGCCAGTAACACAAACCCTGTGAAAGTTGTGTATGGTCCATGATGATAAACCATGCACCACGCTGAAGCCTGATGTATAAACCTTTCCATTGGATCTGAGACCTACACACTTTTTGAAACTCTCTGAACCTGGTAGGTTACACGTCAACTAATTGGTGCGTGTATTATTTTTCAGTGCTGGGCAGTGACTTCCAGAAATATATGGATGCCTTTAAGCCTTTCTTGGGTATTGGACTCAAGAACTATGCTGAATATCAGGTGGGGAAACTTCAGATTTTCACCTTTTCTCTCTCTCATTCATATATCAGTTGACATCAGTTCCTCTGCCTGTTGTGAGTTTTACAGTGTGGATTTTATGATGTCACAGAGTGAACCAGGGTCTCTTTCACCCAAGAGACTTAAGATAGCATGGCCTGTCTACTGTAGTCTTTTTTTGGTTTTGCGGGACCCCACAAATACTGTATGTACTTAAAGTATGAGGTTTGCACTACTTAACCTGTAGGTTGACTGGTTCATGGCTCTTAATCTGACCTTGAAAGGGAATTTGGGTCAATCGACTGGTCAATTACAATTAAGGTATTGCAGATGCTCCTATCCAACCACACAACATTAGAAACGTCTCCTCTGCATGGCCGTTTGTTCACATGCACACCTCTAGGACAGTGTGCCTGCAAATGTTTCCTTGTCTTCCAATTTATTATAATTTCCAAAAGTTATACGGTCTTAAATACAGATTAGTGTTTTTGAGCGTCTTAACTTCAGTCTCTGCTTGTTGGTGTATTGAAATGAGTTTGAAATCCACCACATAGATTAGTTGATCGATTTTCCATTATAATCTTTTCTCTGAATTTGGTCATTTCTTAAATCGGCAATCTGTAAGATTTATGTCAGACCCGCGAATGCAACCTTGGTCCACCCACGTGCCAAAATGTCTACTGCTGAGCTAAGATGGAAAGCCTGTCGTATGTCCTGTTGATATTAGTCCTTGAGCTTCATGCAATAACTCTTTACAACAATTACTGGTCCCACTTGACCACAGGATCTGCACTTAGATGAGCAGGTATATCACCTCCAACCACTGCAGTTATATTATTAACATAGACTACTATTCAGGTTGTATAAAATATCGTTTTATTCCCCCCTACAAAGTTGTGGATTACAGCTTAAATGTTGAAACATGGACAGGGTTTCTCAAACTTTTTTGTGCCAAGGACCCCCCAAATTGATAAATATTTGGCCACCCCCATCTGAAAATGTTTTGAGCCCCCGGGACCCCCAGAAGAGAAGATTTGTTTAAAAAAATTCAACATTATTCAAACTTCCTGAAAAATAGCAGATGTACAAGCTCGCTTGTAGATCTGCTATTTTTTAATTGCCAACATATAAATGGAAAAAGTGGTTAAAATGATTGTGATCCTCCCTCTAACCTGCTGTGTTGTTCCAGGTGTGTCTTGCTGCGGTGGGTCTGGTGTGTGACCTGTGCAGAGCTCTGATGACCAACATCTTGCCTTTCTGTGACGAGATCATGCAGCTACTGCTGGAAAACCTGGGGGTGAGGATCAGTGGTTCTCAAACTTTCATGTCAAGGATGTATTTGGCCGCTGACCACCATCTCAAAAAATATAAAGACTGTTTGCTTTAAAAAATGAATATATTCAAAGATTTGCACAAGATTTTTCTAAAATAACAGATCTACATGAGCTTGTATATCTGCTATTTTTTTATAGCCAAAGTATAAAATGACACGGGTGCTTTCCCATATTTTAATGGGTTAAACGCACTTAAAACTAGATAATATAATTCTGTCAAATTCATACATTGCATTCTCAACACCAGTATAATCATGATACTAACAAACCGTGTAAGTGTGTCTGGTCTGTGATGATAAACCATGCACCACGCTGAAGCCTGATGGATAAACCATTACCACTTTATCTGAGACCTATACTCACTTTTTCCCACGGCACCGGACAGCACCTTGTGCAGAATATAATGCAGAATATGACAAAAATGCAACAATGTAAAATAAATGGATGTTGGAATTTAATCACTATGGATTTAGTTAAAAAACGCGCCTCCAGCTTGATGCAGTCTTTTTAAACATACTCTACAGCTTCTTCTTATTGACGTAGTACATTTTTATTCTGTGTGCAGAATGAGAATGTCCACCGGTCAGTGAAGCCCCAGATTCTGTCGGCGTTCGGTGACATCGCTCTGGCCATCGGAGGAGAGTTCAAGAAATACTTGGACATTGTCCTGGACACACTGCAGCAAGCCTCACAGGCCCAGGTGGACAAGGTAGGACACACACGTGTGCACGCACACACACACACACACACGCTGTAGCATGCCTCACAGGTGCACAAGGTACGACTCACGGCACGCCCTACAAGGTTCACAGGTGCAGCGTGAATAAACGAGTATGTCTGGTCTGTGATGATAACTCATGCACCACGCTGAAAAGCCTGATGTATAAATCTTAACCACTGTATCTGAGACCTACACACGCCTATATCGTCTGTTGGGTGGCAACCTCGTATGTCCAAAACTGTTACTTTTCAGGATTCAAATGTAGATCAACAAGCCCAAAATGCGTCGCTTTGAGCTTGTGGACCTGCTAATTTTGATCATTTACGAAAAAACACAAAGTTATTGAATATGGAGATAAGAGGTTTCTGTCTGACAGCAACGATATGCTCTTTCTCGCTCTGTTCACTCATCGGTGCATAAACACACTCGTAAACGATGTAAAACAACAATAGACACATTTACTAGTCTAGTGGGAAGAAGGGGGCATCATGCATCCCCCGGAAATATGCTTCTAATCAGTGTTTCCTGATTGGAAGAAATGTGCTGAAAACGATGAGCTATGTTTAAAATGTTGTCACAATGTCCCATCCTACCATTCTTATGCAAATTATTGCCGCCATTATACACCCACTGCATCATTCCGCCCAGGTCTGGTCGGACAAGTTAATGTAACACTCACTTGTTGATTTTATTTTTCCTCTTTGACGTTTCACCACGTACACAGGCACACACACCCAACATAAAAACGCAGGCAGTGCACACGACCAGGCCCCAGGTTAACATTTCAGAAAAAAGGAAATGGACTTCTTAAGTTAACAGAAGGTTTATTATTCTGTTTTGCACCCGCTCTGTTTACTTAGAAGTTTTATCATCCATGTGAGCAAACGCACACATGTAATTGTTTTACTGTGTTTATTGCAACTTATTATGTAATTATTATTATTTATGTTTAATTTATTGTCAATGTAATTTGTGCTGTGTGTGTGTGTGTTTAGACGGACTACGACATGGTTGACTACCTGAATGAATTGAGGGAGGGTTGTCTGGAGGCCTACACAGGAATCATCCAGGGCTTGAAGGGAGACCAGGAGAATGTGCACCGTAAGAAAGACACTCATGATTACATTTACTCCCTTATCCCATTAAGACCTGAGGCCGCTTCTAGACATTTTCTAAATCCTAACAGTTTTTTGAAAAAAATGTCCCACAATTTTTCAAAAATAGCAGATATACAAGCTCATAGCGCTGCACTCGGTGCCGCGCTATGAGCTTGTATATCTGCTATTTTTGAATAGCCAAAGAAATCTAAAGTGGCACAGATGCGTTCCAGGTCTCAATGGGTTTTAAACACAACATGCACACGGCCACTAGGTTGAAATGTACTCAGTATTCACGTCAACTTTCTCACACTGGCCTCCTGACGTCAGTTCCTCTGCCTGTCGTGAGTTCTACAGTGTGGATTTTATGACGTCACAGATTGAACCCAGGGTCTCTTTCACCCAGGAGACTTCAGACGGCAGGGCCCGTCTACTTGTAGTCTTATGGTTTTGCGGGACCCCACACAAATGTATGCTTAAAAAGAAGTCTCTCATGCTGTAGCTGTATTCCTTTTGTGCCGGTCACACTTCAGCATCGGGGCTGCATAAAGAAACGATATCAAGATACAGTTTTTCCTTCAAGCGACGGTCATATCAGATTTCTTCCTAAATAAGACATTCTGCTGCTATGCAGAATCTAGCAATAAAGAAAATCTAATGAAAACCCTGTCTGCACATATCTTGACTCGGCAACTATTTAAAGTTAATTTAATCATGTGGTACAGTTGTAATTAGATACATTGGCATCTGCAAACATGCAGGCTTATACTTTTTAATTTTATGTTTAATTGTTTACGAGTTAAATGTTGTTGCACTTTTTGACAATGTCATTGTGGCATTGGTCAGGCTCTACTTCTAATTTTGAGTGCTGTTGCTATGGTTAGACTTGCGCAACATTTCTTGGTGGATCTTGTTGAGTGGTTTCATGGTGCTCTCTTGTCCCTACAGCTGATGTTATGCTGGTGCAGCCGCGGGTGGAGTTCATCCTGTCTTTCATCCACCACATAGCGGAGGATGAGGATCACTCGGACGGAGTGGTGGCCAACGCTGCTGGCCTCATAGGGTAAGGGGATGGAGGAAGGGTGGGTCTCTCGCAAGTCAAGAACGGGTGTAAAATATATTTATGAACGAGATGGGAGGAAAAAAACTGTCCAATGTAGAATGTTCCCAGAGGCCATTACCCACGTTGGCTATATTTAATGCGGTGAAGATTCACGTCCATCTATAGTCAAACATATTTTTATGGGAAGTCACATATGTAGAGTCAGACATATTGTTATGAGGAGTCACCTCCATCTATAGAGTCAGTCATATTGTTATGAATAATCTCCATCTATGAGTCAGACGTTGTGATGATGAGTGAGGCAAAATTGATTCACGCATACAGAAAGGAGGTGAAGCCTGCCTTGTGTTTGATTTTGTCGGCTGTCTGGCCCAAATGTAACATTGTATTGCAAGAGAGGTGTGCACGCAGAGGAAAATATTGGGATTTCTAGGTGAAGTGACGCTTCTAAGAATGTCTGTCTGGTCTGTGAAGAAAAATCATGCACCACGCTGAAAGCCTGATGTATAAATCTTACCACTTTATCTGAGACCTACACACACACTTTAAGGTTACTTGATTTTAATTCACCGTCTGTAATATGTAGCAGGGGTGTTAGGGGGCATGTCATGCTTTGTCAAACAACGCATTTACAAAAAATAATTGTCACTTATTTTTTTTTCAGTTGATCATTTTTGAAACGCTAGAGAGGAACCAATTAGTTTTGTAAAGCTTCTCTAATTTCCTCATGATGTGTCCTCATGCTACCTGCCTCCACCCTGTCTCTACAGTGACCTGTGCACTGCGTTTGGTAAGGACGTGATGAAGCTGGTAGAGGTTCGTCCTCTCATCAACGACTTACTGACGGAGGGACGGCGCTCCAAGACCTCTAAAACAAAGACCCTAGCAACCTGGGCCACCAAGGAGCTCCGCAAGCTGAAGAGCCAGGCCTGGTCAGTGGCGACACACACATGAAGGCACTCAATGGATATTCACAAATATTTTCGCATTTAATCAAATAGATAAACACACTACTTTAATGGACAGTCTTCAGGCTAGTAGGCAGGTCATGTCTAAAGCCACACAATCCTATTCATTCACCGGTGAATGCATTAATGCCCAGTCACTGTTACATCACAGTCACTGACTAAAGACTTGCTCACACGGTATGTTGAGTGGCAATGCCGGAATGGCGAAACATAGCCGCCGATGGCGTGAGTTTGCCCATTTGATTGGTTCTCTGCCATCCATGTGGCCTTTTTGTTTTGATTGAGAAGACGGCTTCTCACAGCTCATTCAAAGCAGGCAGGTTAGAACACTGCTGTCTGCAAGGCCTGTGTTAAATGGAGTGCATACCCTGCCCAGATGGCAGAGCAGTGCACGCCAGGGAGCCCTTAAACTAGTGTACTCTCTGCTACTGTGTTTAGAAACATCCCACTTGCAAATGTGATGTCCTGAACAGGACAATTCAGCGAAAAAACGTCTGACACTGCAGAACTTTATTGGACCTTACCCATCAAACGTAGACCCTTTCACAGGACAAGCCAAGTTTTGGAAAAACATGTAGGTCCTAGGAGTTAGCCCTCGACTGTAGTTTCTCTGCACAGTCTGCACTAGAACACATTTAAAAATTGCTCAAGTTTAGTAATATTGGTAGAAAAACATTCTACATTGTGTCTGGTCTGTGATGAAAAATCATGCACCACGCTGAGAGTCTGATGCATAACTCTTTCCACTGTATCTGAGACCTACACGCTCAATGTATTCGAAACCTTTATGATTGATGGATTTTAAATGAACATCTGTAATATGGAGAAATGTAACATTTTTCTGAAGCAGTGATGGCAATTATTGCTCTTTTGTAGCACCATCACTATTTGAATAGAGCAAATGCTGCTCTACGTTGCCCTGATCTAGTGTTTTTTATTGTTTTCACTCCAACCTGTCCTGTCCTTTCTCTCCATCTAGATGTGGCACTATCGGGGAAGAGAGAGATTGACATCAGTGAACAATGAGGAAAAAAATTTGCCCCACTGGAATTAAATCTTCTGTCTTTCGCGCATGTGGCCGGGTCAAAGCAGAAGCGAAGTGTGCGCTGGGATGAGTGTCTGTGTGTGAGAGCGAGCGAGCGTACGAGAGAGAGCACGAGCGAGAAACGTGTGAGCGAGCGAGAGATGAATGACATCACACCACCTTCTGAGTACAATTCCAGCAGTCGCCGGCAGACTAGCAGCGACTCCCCATCCCACCCCCGCCCCCTTCAAAAGCCCTTTGACCTCCCGTGAAACCCTCTGTTGACGGCCTGTGGACTGAACTGTATCTTGACTAGGACAACAACCCCAATCAAACACTTCTCCTCTGCGTTGACGTATTTGAACTCGGTCTACACACACCTATCCCAAAAAAGACCCACTGAAGAGCTGGACTTGCCCCCTCCTGTCAAATTAGTCTATCCCAACCTTCCTCCTCCCTTGACCCCCCTCCTCCTCCTCCTCCTCGCTGTTGTTAGGCTAGCTGTATAGCGCTGTCCTGACAAGCCAACTAACATATAGCAGTCTGCTACGATACGACACGTCACCAACCAATCCTCATCTACCGCCAGAGACCAACTGCCAGCAACCTACATGATAATGACAGGGCTGGTGGCAGAGGGAGGGGAGGGGGCAGTTGTTTTTGGAGTCGAAACAAAAACGACAGGAGAAAAAAAGACAATATCACAATACGGAAAAAAAAAGCAAGACTTTTGGAATCAACACTTGATGAGGAAGCAAGTGGAACAGGACTCTCTGGACTTTGTTGCTCTATGACTGATCTGTGGATTACTCTACTACTTCATTTTTGTTGCTATTCTTTTTTTTATTTTTCTCTTCTTCCAAGCACTCTATGGTTATGGACTTTGAATAATAATAAAGAAAACACACAAATCCCAACATTGCAGAGATGGTCTGAATTGGACAGAGTTTGAACCGGAGAAGGACTCTTGTAGATACTTTAAAAAAAAAAAACGGAACTTGAATCAAACTGTCTGGGTTCGTCTTCTCTTGGGAGGACAGACAGACAGACAGACGGGGGGAGAGGTGAGGCCACCCTCTCTCTAAATGGTCTTCTACCCATCAAGAACCCACAGCTGGCCACCCCTGCACTCCGCAGAAGTTGTCTGTCTGGTGTGATGGGGTGGTGGAAGGAGGGTGAGCTCCTGTCTGCCCTGTCCTCCACTAGTTGAAAACTAATACATAAGTGAATACATTTATAGAATGGTCAGTTAAAATCAGCTAGTAAACCTGGAGAGACCGGGGCACTGGTTCTGCTGTTTTTCTAGTTGAGGGAGACAGGCAGGCCTATGTAGGCACAGTGTGTTGGCAGTAGTAGGAACCCTGTTTACCACCACGGAAATCAGTCACCCATTTCTTCTTTTCCTTTGGGTTTTTATCTTTTTTTCCCTTATTTTTTTTTCTTTCTTTTTAATTTCTTAGTTCTAATTTCAACTGCATCCTAAGTTGCTTCTCGTTGTCAGTGTGTGGGCTTCGTAGATTGACCTGACCCGGTTGTTGGGACTCACCAGGCCTCAGACCGCGTTGTCCGGGAGAGTTAAGCACCAATTTTTTTTAACATTTCAAAACCAACAGGAATGCTCTTAGAAAAAAAAAAGAAACTGAGCACTAAATTCTACCCCCCCAAAAAGGAAATGTTTAACACTTAATAAATCTCCTATGTACTAGGGCTGAAATGGGCCTGGAGAAGAGAGTGCCAAATTACTAGCAAGTCTAGCTTGGTTAATAGGCTGAATAGGCAGGTGTCCATGGCAGAACGCCTGCCTGCCATGGGAGAGATATCCAGTTAGCCGTTGGTCCATGTCGTCGTTGAGCCATACACAATTAACCTGTCCAATTGGACACCTTGTGCTTGAGTTGAGTTGTTTCAGTTCCCTGCTGGTTGTAGTCCTTTCACTGCACTTGGTTTTGGGGAAAAGGGTCACTCACCATTTTTGCTTGTTTGAAAAAAAAAAATTGAACTGAAGTTTGTATAAGGTTATATTTTTCCATTGCTATGAAAAATAAAGAAAAAATAAAAGGATATGAAACATTCCCCAAGCAGTTCTGGTGCGTTGGTCTGATTCCCTGTTTGTACTGTTGAGATGAGAGATGGTTCCTTAGGAAATGAACTCCTGTTAGACTGTTATGATTCTGCACTTGATGGGCGCAAAGAGAGAGGCAGGTATCGATTTGATATGACGCTGGACATGTTTGTTTTTTCTCTGATTTTGGTGGCCATCTCCCACTTTTTTTTTTCCAAATGTGAGTGCCAGACAAAGAACCGTGTGTCACAAATTTATACGATTTAATACTTGTAAAGCTTATCCACTCGGGAGGTGAGGTACAGATCGGGACTTGGATAGGACATGCTGATTATTTATGATATGTAAATCAAAAGTTTGGTATGATCTCTACTGTACAACAAGGGGCCTTCAAGCAGCACGATACCCCAGTACACGCACACACGGTTGTCTGTCTGTGTCACTGTTCGGGGTTGGAGGGGTTATTTCACTTTCCGCTGCCAGCAAATGGGTTGGAGCTATACTCGAATATTGGAGGGAAATAGTTTTTGTAATTGAAAGATTATCATACCCAAATCTGATGAACACAAGGGTAAATGCGCTTGGTTATTAAATCAGAATTTACATTTTGAGTGAAAAGTGATCTTAGGCCTTGGTGGCTTTTTTTCTGCTTTTGTTGACCTACCGGGTCAGAGCTTGGAGCTGTCACACCATGGAAAAACATTCTTAAACTGTGTTGACATGATGAACCTGGCAACTCCATCATTACTGAATTGTGAATCATTTAAAAGCCAATCTGCTTTTTATTTCGTATTCAATCTTAGTGAACTAATAAAATCTATATTGTACTGAACACTGCTGCTCCCTCCTCCTTCTGATGGGTCACAACCACCAGACTTTGACTAGCTTATAGATGTATAAGCTTACCACACGTTGCAATGTAAGCTTGTGGATGTGCTATTTTTGGCTCATGACATATTAGGAAATATAAATCAGGCTTAAAGACGTTGAACATTTGTATACTGTTATGTTAGCGGTGAGTACAACGGTATAGGCAATTTTAATATAAGCATTTTGTTGGGTGGCATAAATAAGTTTCAGAACAAAAGCTCCCAATTCAGAGGAAATGTTCATGGATGTAAATATACACTGACTGCTGTCATATTCATGGAACCAATTGGCCATGTTCAGCCTATGCTTATACACTGGTAGTAAAGTAATAATAGTTTCAAGTAGCAGTGTGTGCCCACCAGTCAGTGCCAAGAAAAAACGTACCACCACTTAGTTTTTCCTTGTTTCCTCTGAGATGTATCACTGCTAGATAATTTACTGACTTGGTGAATTAATGTGATTCCCTGTAAAGGATTGTGTTGCATTTAGCTAGGGATGGGACAATATGAAAATTACATGTCACGGTTATTTTGGCGATATCGTGATAACCAAAATGCGATTAAAATGCCACTTTTGTTAAATAGAACCCTCAGTTTCCCTATTCTGGGGGGAACGTTCGCCAAAAATGGCAAATCTACAAGTGTGATCACGTTGTGAGCTTGTAGATGTGATATTTCTGGCAAATCGATTTGCGTAGCGTGACAATTTAAGTTGTACTGAATTGCTGCTCAACAAAAGCCAATTCATCCTTGTGTATGACAATTTCACGATAAATTGAAATCTCTGCGATACGATTATTGTGAGCGGTTTTTAATATCACGAACTATTGTCGTTCCGTGCCTACATTCAGCTGTTCGATGAGGGACAGTGGTTGCCCATTCCTCTACCAGGAATAGACAAATGGAACTCACCGGAAGACTGGACCACACGGCCCGTAGGGAGTAAGTGACTTTGGTCCTGTCTTCTGTGGCGAGTTCCATTTGTCTATTCCTCGTAGAGGAACGAGTTGTGAGACTATTAAACTTGTTTTTAATCCTTACAGTTGAGAAACCGTTCAATCTATTGAACTGCTGCCTATTGTACTTGAAGGAAAATGTTACTATAGATCTCTTATGGTGTGTACATAGTATGCGGGCATATAGGACATTATGGAAAGTAATCCATTGGAATATTCAGTTAACCTATTAGGAAAAGTTTGTTGTGAAAGGGCAAACCTGTAACGGCAGGAAAATCATATCACCTTCAGGATGTTGTCACAAATTTACACCAGGTATAAGTGAAATTTTGTGCAAGCTTCCCACATATACAATTTTCACTTTAATAGTGTTTATAATGTAACAAGCAACCAACCATGCCCCTCCAATTTAAGTGGGATTAATCATTTTGCACACCTGGTTAAGAGCAGATTTTGAGGCATTTGGACAGGAGTTTACTTTTTTTTTTGTCAGAAACGATGTAAGTTTCCCGATGCAATCCCGATGCAAGTCGGGATTGCATACCCCACCTGGGGACAGACATACAGACATTTTGCGCATGAACCTAAATGAATTCCATCCATACCCAGTTTGGTATGGAAGAGGTTTGTTTTATTCCTCTGTGCTGACATTACTCCTTTTAATCCTTGAGTTTCGTCCGCATAATAAACCAACCAGAACTGCGTATGTATGGAATTAATTTAGGTTCACGTTTTTCATCTTTAAATTGACATAAGCTCTTTAAACTCTTTTCTGACAGCTAAACATGTTAGTTTAGGTCAGTAAAGTATTCTTGACGCACATTTGTAGCATTACACATTCATGAAATTTTATACTTTGTGCAAGTATATGAGAATATTCCAAAACTAAATCTGTGTAAAGCCTGGCATCTAAAGGTCAAAAATCGGTACTGCATTATACATACTAGGTGATGTCACTCCGTTGTACTGGGTGAGTTTAGTCCTAGCTGCTGCTCATGTGATGTCTTGATCCTCAGGTCTGAGCTCTGTCCAAATTCCTGTGCTTTCTAAAATGAAAATCTATCCGTCATCACTTTATATAGTCAAACGGTTATCAGTGTCATTTTAATTATTGCATAGTAGGCTATTTCTTAGATCATTGCTGCTGTTCTCATTTGAGGAGTTCAGCTCAGTCTTAAATCTTTTTTGTCTCCGCCAGGCCGAAGGCGTGGCAGAGTTTTGCACCCCGTCCGTCTGTCTGTCTGCGAGCAGCTAATCTCCGGCACTGTTGGCCCGATCGCAGCGAAACTGTGCACGCACACTCTCTGGGCACCAGAGCAGAACCTCTGCCCTGAATATTTCAGATCGGTCTGTTATAGCGAAATATTTTTTGCAAAATATGTTTTTTGATATTACTTTATAAACATCACGCAAATCGGTACACAGTATACTGTAGTCATGTGATCAAGACGGATCTGTCTGATTTTTCATATTCCATCCTGATTGGCTAACGTTGGCTTCCAAAGTTTACAGGATTGGTCCGTTTTGAACAAAATGACCCAAATCATGAACGATTTCCGTGAAATTTTGCACGCACATTCCCACTAGACCAAGGAAGAAATGCCACCCTTTTCACATTGGCCGGTTATAGCGCCACCAGGAGGCCACAATAACCTACCTGACTTGGCAGAGACCTGTGCTCCGAGGAGCACTTTTTCTAGTCTGTCCATGAAACCTTTTTGTGTTTTTTATTTGAAGCTCTGTTATCTCTTATTCAAAACTAAATTCACAAGACTGTTTTGTACCGTTGCCCTCACTGAGATTGGTTCAAAACAACCCACAGGATCGTAAAAATGATCTGAACCCACTTTTACTCTTTTGTTAAGAGCAACATAAAGCGGTGTTGTTGAATACAAAAGACATGTGAGCTGTATCATGCGCTCATGTAGCTCAGTGCTGGAGTTATTGTGACAATGACTAGCAAATTATAGAGCTGTGGTTCTCAACCTGTGGATTGGGTCCCCACGTGATTTGTTTTTTTGGGGGTCCCCAGATGACAGTGAAGTGACAATTTGAGGACTTTTAACACCTTTTAATACCTCAAAAAAAGAAAGAAAAGAAGACCATTACTGCATCAAGTAATCGACAAACTACTATAAAAACTGGTCAAACATTGGCCAAATTGTCAAATATTATAATATAGTACCTTTATTAGAAGGATAACCCCTTGAGATGTGCCATCTCGTTTTCGAGAGGGTCCTTATGACAAAAATACAAACGGTACAATAGACAAAACAAGTAAGAGGCGTTGTTAGCTTGTAGATCTGCTATTTTCACCATATTTATCTGTGGACCGAGTCAAACCAAATGTAATGCCTCAATTCCTATACAGTCCAAGTGCTTATCAGGGTGGGGGGTCCCAAGTTCAAATATGATTATTTTGGGGGGTCACAGCCTGAAAAGGTTGAGAACCACTGTTCTAAAGTACAATCGAGTCATTGCAGAGTGGCATAAATAGTTAATGGTCTGCATTTATAGTGGTCGACTGATATGTGAGGTCGATATTTAGAGGGCAGCCGAGCAGGGTGGCTGATGGCCGATATATAATGCTGATATGTTGTTGTTGTTGTTGCTTTTTGTCATCTGATAAAATAACATGTCACAATAACAAAGGAGACGCAACATTTCTGAACTCAAATGAAGTTCTGTCTTCTACGTGAAAGTGTGGCAAAGCTGGAGCGTGCCAAATTTTGGGGAGAACTCTCTGACCGATCGACTTCAGACTTGGCTTGTGTTCCACCAAGGACCCGAGGGAGTGCAGTGCTGACACCGAGTGGGAAGTTGGTGGGATCAGTCATCAATACGACTGTGAATTGCTACTGTATACCATTATATTACACTATTATTATATTATATAATGATGTTACAGGCAGCTGCAATTGTTATTGCTGTCATAGTTTGTACTACTGCTGTTGCTATTGCTTGTATCTTAAGACAAATTGTTGTGATTTGGCACTATAATAAAACTGAATTGAATTGAATCAATATTAAGTTGTTATAGAGATTTATTAACTCCAGTGAGTTAGCTCTGTGATAACCAAAACTTCACTCCGGAGACAAGATGCAATCTGATAGGAAAGATGTATCATCATCAGCGCTGATGTCTTCCTGTCTTCCTCTCTACACCAAGCTTACAAGGTTGAGAGTTGAGGCAAGTACAAGTCTTGCCTCAAGTCGGTACAAGTCAGAGTTTAAATAAGTTACGCACTTAACTTAAGTCTCTGCCCACACAGCATATGCACATCACAGAATACATCCTGCTCCTCGCTAACTACTCCAACTGCAAGTGCATCAGAGCAGGAAACCTGTTCCAGCACCTGATTCGGATGCTATCAATGCATTTAGCATTCGAAGCCGGTGGTTCCAGAGGCCTCGGATGTGAAACGATTTGTGGTTCGGAGAAGGAGAAAAATACAATTGAACTAAACCCTATAAGAGCGTAGGTTGCCGAAAAGGTTGTAATAAAGGCTGTTAAAAAAGAGGTCAACTATGGGCCAAAAACAACTGAGTCAGTCTAGGCCCTGAGACACTGCATAGTGCATACCATATGTGACAAAAAACGTTCATCAGACAAAAACATCCGGTCAACATAAGGCCAACAGAAAGAGTACTTAATTACAGAATTCCTATTTTGACGTCACAGTACTGACATCAGACCTGGCCTCCAAATACTATGATAATGGATACTGGACTTAGTGGACTAAGTACTCTGATAACAGGTACAACAGGTATTGCATAACCGAAGGGATAAGCATTCCAAACACATGACGTGATAGACTGGCCTGTAACTACTATGATAAAAATGGATACTGCACTAAGAACTCTTGACAACTGGTTAAATGGGTATTGCATAACCGAGGGGCAAGTGTTCCCAACGGGCATTGCCCTAGTCTCTATAAATTCCACAAACTTGCCACATCGTGTGTGTGTGTCTATGTGTATGCCTGTCCTTTGCATATCTCGGGACCGTCCAACCAATCAACTTCAAACTTGGCGTGTGTATTCCTTCTTATTTTATTTTTTTAATTTTATCCCACGATTTTGTAACCCATTTTTTCACCCAGTGCCAATTGTCTAGTAGAGCCGAGCTCATGCCTCCTTCAATGCATGAGAGCTAGCAAGCCGCTTCTTATCACCTGACAGGGGGGAGGTTCCCTGGTTAGACGTAGCACGTGGAAGGAACACGTTATTCCAACCAGTTCCTTTCCCCTCCATCAGGCACCCCAGCTGACCAGGGGGAGGCAGTATAGAGACTAGGATTACTGCATGTTTTTGTGAGGGTACCTACCCTAGGCCTAGGGGACACGGGGAGCACATGCAAACTCCACACAGAGAGGCCCTTTCACCAACCCCACCTAGGTTATGGGCACTGATGATGCGGAGTAGAGAACACGCTCCCCAGTGCCCACAGCGTCCCCGGCGGGAATCGAACCCAGGACCTTCTATGGGTCCTGGGTGTGTATTCCTGAGGAGTGCAAGTGTCAAGTTGCCACCAAGAATGTACAGCTCTCCATTGTAGGCAAAGACTGAATGATGCCAGGGTCCTTCTGGAAGAAGCTGTGCAGCAGGCATGCTCTAGCCTGGTAAACCCTCCCTGGAGGGAGGGTTTACCAGGCTAGGCATGCTCAGCCAGCAGTTGGTTTCTGTGGCAAAAACCCTGATGTCGTATAAGTCATAGTTGTAGCCTCCAAATAAACTCCTCAGTAAAAGTTTGGAAACTTAATTCGGGTGGTTATTTCTCCGCTTCAGTAGGCCTAATGCATGGCATTGTATTTTATATTGTTGTTATCGTTGATTAGTCACCTGTACAACGGGGTATAACCTGTAAGGTTCACAGGTGTGTGACCTGCACCTGAGCATGGGTCCTGCAACTTTGACAGAGATCTGTCCGTGGTACCGTTGTGCAAATCTTGCCTGTAAACCTGGAAGAGTAACATACTGAGGGTGTGTACAACAATTTGTCAGCTAGTTGAATCCTCCAAAAATATACATGACCTTCCCCACCATGACATAGACTGAGTGGCCTTACCTCTCCTCTGTATCAGTTACAGAAATTGTGGGCTTGAACCATCTTCTGCGGGTATTACTGACATCAACTGCATGAAGCATGTAGCAGAACTCTACAGAGTAAGTAATGTAGATGATATCTTGAAGATATCATAGAAGATATTATCTATCAGCACTGTGGCACAGCTGTCTGGCTAATAGCATATGGATGGAACCTCAAGGGGATGTTCTACTGGTCTGGAGGCAACTTTACCCAGTCCAAAGACACTGTGTTCATAATAATAATAATTAATGTAGATGCCTGACAGTGAATTGGTACAATGCCTCAAGCCATTGTTGAATCAATGGGTTTTTTGTTCGCATATTAAGTCATGTTTCATATGACCACAGAATGCTTTAAATGATACACACAGGAGTGAGAGAGAGGGAGAGAGGCTGAATTGTGTACAGTGGGGGTGTACAGGGGGGTCTGGTGGTGGGTAACTGCATACACAGTAAAATCCTGAGTCCATTTGGTTCCATGTGTACAGTCTGTACACTCTCGGAGTTAAATCGACACTGGGGGTCTTTACAGTGTAGTACACGGAAGTACAGCGGGTGGGGTTCAGTGTTGCCAGATTTTGCGAGAGAAATAAGCAACTATAGGTCTATGAAGACAAGCCCAAAAAGAAAGCGACTAGCTACAGCTATTTGAAAATAGCAGATTTACAAACTCACAAGGCACAACGTGTTGTGAGCTTGTAGATCTGCTATTTTCTTTTTTTAAAGAAAATAATCTAATAATCTTTTTAACCAACACAAATCTTGTATGGAGGGCCCTGGCACAAAATATTTTCAGATGGGTGGGGGCGGGGGGTTCAGGCAGTACTACTCTATTTACGCTGATTAGAGCAATGGTCACCGAGTTATGGACATTTGAAACGTTAGAAACTGCTGTAACACTGCTGTAGTGCCACAGTATGTGTAAAGGTTCATTTAGTTACTTTTAAAGGCAGACTAGGTAGCTTTTCAGATCTGTGTGTGTACACACCCCCCCCTCTCTGACAGGTTTCAAAGTGATTGCTGTCTCTGATGCATTCATTGATTAGAGAGAGCACTTTTATGGCCCAATCAATCAACTCAGTGCACAACCCCTTTGAAGTTCAAAGGGATCAATTAAGAGCCCCGGCCAAGCCCCCCCCCTCTCTCCCCAAAAACTTCTCAGTCCCTGTAAGAGATGAATGTCAATATAAACAGTGGAACAAAACAAAAATACAGCAAGAGGGATGTGTATCTTTCTGCAGGAAAACAGGGGAAAAATAAATATATAGGCTATATATATATTCTAATTTTAGGCTCAAAGTTACCTAGTCTGCCTTTAAGTGTATGCATGTGTTGCACTGTCTTCTGTTTGTGTTTAATTAGTGTAACTGGTTGCATCTTTGTGTTGCAATCACAATCAGCTGCAGCTGTTGTGTTGTTGGTGCTCATACATACAGACATACATACATACAAGCACTCAGTCACTTGGAGCGGCTGTCACTGCTCAAAAAGAACAACTGGTACATTAGGAAACCAGCCCAAATAAGCAACCACTACACTTCAGAAACCCCCCCCCCCCCCCCCCCCCACAATGCAACTCACTACCAATATTTACAAGCATACTTTACAGAAAAACAAGCACAAGGTCACTTATAATACGTGGACATGGCAACAACTGGTGGGGTTTGCTCGCCGCGGGGGGCTCAGGGTGCAGCAGCAGCAGCCCGTCGGTAGAGAGCACAGAGAACAGAGCAGAGCAAGCAGCCTCCCCTCCGGCATCAATCAGAGGAAAAACCCATTATTGATGTCGCCGTTGCTGCGCAGCCGCCCATTACATCCATGTTGTCTCCGGAGGAAGAGGACTCTGTAGGAGGAGGCTATCCTAGGGTTAGCCTGAGCCTTTAGCCTGGCCACTTATTCATTCACATGCAGTGTCGGGCCGTAATATCGCTGTTTATCTCTCCGCACGGCAGCGTTGAGTGGATTTATTTACACCCACACGACCGGGTCGGAACTTTAAATGGCTGTCGTGCGGTTCTTCTCCGCCGGGCTGCCGCTGCCAGGCTAGGTGGGCTATCTATACCAGGCTAGCGTTAGGTTAGCTAGGAGGATGTGCTTGCAGCTGCTAGCTAGCTACCGAGCTGTTTATTTATATCAATGTTATGTAAGAACGGAGCCCCGTTGTAGCCTAGCTAGCTATACGGAAACTAGTCGTAATAATAAATAATAATGAGTAACGCGCAACAAGATATGTCTCCAGATTTCGTCTTGATGCGCCTGGTGTCCGCGGCCGAGTACGACCGGCTGGACGAGCCGGAGGACAGGATGTCAGGGGGTGGCGGGTTGATGTCGGGGGGCGGCGGGTTCGGTGCCGTCAAAGCCGCGCTGGGTCATCATCACGAGAACAACATCAACAACGGCTTCGACTTGGACCGGAGCGGCAACCCGTCCACGGGCCTCGGCTCGGCCTCGCCGCACTACAGCTCGCCGCTGCCCAGGAAAGGAGAGATGGACACCGGGGTCGTGTTGAGCCAGGCCTCGCCGGGGTCCGAAGCTCCGCTGTCCCCCCCGCCGCCCGGAGCCGGGGACTTCGGCACGGAGGCACAGCTGATGGTTTTCCAGAACCTGCTCCGATCCAGTGATGGGATTCTGGAATGCGGGCTAGAGCAGCCGCCTCCCGGCTACCTCCATCTCCCGGTGGGTACCGGCGGCGGGGAGGCTGACAGATCGCAGCCTCAGCATCACCTGGACTCAGGAAGCATCACCTCACCTGGCGGCGTTGCGTCTCCTACCGGGTTCGGCGGTGGTAAGGACAACACACACTGCATCTCCTCTGCAGAAGACAACATGCAACAACAACAACAACAACCGCAGCACCTCCAGTGGCACCCGGTACTGAAATTGTCCAAGGTTGTGTCGGAGTCCCAGACACAGCCGGTTCTCCCGCTCCTGGACTCTGAGTCCGGTCCAGTTCTGTGCCACCGGCACCGCTTACTGCTGACAGATCGGCTGGCCAAGTGGCCCCCAGGACTCTTGGAACAGACACTACGTTTGGGTCTCCTGGACCCCAGGAAGACCTGTGCTCCTGGGGGGGAGGACCCTGTCCTCGCCCTGGCCCGGAGGCTGGGGCAACTGGGACAC
The DNA here is from genome assembly GCF_963454915.1 of Gymnoscopelus microlampas. Classification (NCBI taxonomy): domain Eukaryota; kingdom Metazoa; phylum Chordata; class Actinopteri; order Myctophiformes; family Myctophidae; genus Gymnoscopelus; species Gymnoscopelus microlampas. The sequence goes on from NC_139948.1 coordinate 41,152,894, forward strand.
GGCGTAGAGACGAAGGAGGGGAGAGAGGGAGTTGGAGGAGGGGAGGGAGAGATGGTCCTTCCTCTGCCCAGGTGCTCCTGCCACAGTGTTCTGACATCGGGCACGGGCAGCATGGGCCCGGGCGAGGACCCGAGTGAGACCAGCGACGCTCTCTTGGTCCTCGAGGGTCTCGGGTCTGAAGACGTGGGCGTGCTCGGTGAGGGCGGAGGAGGAGAGGTGGAGGACAGGGACACGGGGGACACAGACCAGGGCGAGAGGGCAGGAGGAGGAGGCATGATGGGAGGCGCGGGGTCTATGTTCTCCAGTGGGACGTTAAGTGGTCTGATGCGTCAGGTCCACCGGCTGGCGGAGGAGGCGGGCGTCTGCACCGACCAGAACTGCCGCCAGTCGCTGGCTGTCATGGGTGCCGCTGTGTCATTAGGTCCCTCTACTGGCCCCCTCACAGACCCACACCTAACCACCACCAGCAGCAACCCTCCCACCGGCGCCAACACCGCTCACGTCTCCGCATCCAACCCCTGTTATCACCCTGTGCAGCCTCAAGCTCCCCAGGCCGCAGCAGCCCTGGCCGGGCTGCAGGTCTTGCCAGACTCCCTCCCGTCGTCCAGCTCTGGTCCCGCCGGCCACCGGCCCCAACACCAGTCTCGCTCGCAGCCCCAGAGCCGAGCCACCACGCCCAAGCTGGGCATCAGCTCCGGGGGAGCGGGGCGGTCGGCTTCCCCCCTGGTTGTCCTGGAAGGGGATGTCGGCGGACGAGGAGCGGAGGGAGACAAGACCCCCCGGAGGAAGTCAAGGAAGGGGGGATCTCTGAAGGTGCGTCTCAGTAAGTTGTTCCGAACCAAGAGCTCCAGCGGTGGGTCAGGAGGCCTTCTGGACAAGAGACCATCCCTGGCCTCATCCACCTCTTCTGGGGGCAGTCTGCTCGATGTGTGGGGGTCCTCCTCCAGCAACCAGGAACAGGACAGCGCAAGGTAAGAGAGAGGAAGCACCAACGGAAATAACAGGTGAAACATAATTGATCGGGGTGTGCATTGGAAATATGAACTTTAATACATAAAGTTACACATAAAGTTACTGAACTAATTGCAAGCTACATTGGAGGGCGGGACATTCAACTAGTGCTACTGCTCTATTTATTATTACTAAGGTGCATTTATCTACTAGTACAATACTACTGCTTGTGCTACTATTACCAGTACTACTATTTCTACTTATAACAATCTCTGTTATTTATTTAGCGTCTAAAGGAATGAGTTGACAACATGTTTGTAGCAAGGTATAAGAACAAAGTGGACTACAAATAGAAATAACATGCAAAATTCAAAAACAAAACCTTTTTAAGACATTCAGTGTACGCCGGCGGTGACACTGTCACATGCACTGTCATTCACCCTGTATAAAGGCATCAGCTAAGTGGCAAGAATTTTAAATGCATTCTTTAGTGGTCACTTGGATACAATGCCTTTAGGACAGCGGGCGTAGAACCTCATGTAATGTTGTCATGGAAATAAACATCGGCGCAGTTCGTGATCCGCAGATATAGCGATGCGTTACCATGGCGAAGGAGGCAGCCCGCGCTCGGTCCAACATTCCAGTGGCGGCAGTTGCTGAAAACTATTCAAGGCACTGACACTCGCAGCGGCATCATTGCTGTTTTCATGTCATGCCAGTGGTACTGACTACTGATGTCATCACACTACAGTGCAGAGTGCATCATCCTTGCACTCATGTCGTTTTTTAGTCGTTTTTTCTTCCCGTTTTATTTTTCTTCCTTTCACCGTTACTCTCATTCAATGCCTCTCTCTCTCTCTCTCCACTCACTTTTTCTTAATCTTTGTTTCTTTCCGAGGACACAGAACTACTATGTTAAAAGCCCAACACCATGGCCTTAATGATTGTGCTGTTCTTCTGCGCATTCCAACTGTTTTGACTCTTTCTAGGTTTGTCAGCTAAATAACGTGTGCGCGTGTTTACCATGTGTGTTGTTTGTCTTCTAGGCTGCAGGTCTCCAGGCCCCAGAGTGCCTTTGCACCTGTGTCCTTCACTCCCCCATTCACTGGTAGGTTTGTGTGTGTGTGTGTGTGTGTGTGTGTGTGTGTGTGTGTGTGTGTGCGTGTGCGTGCACATGCACAAGTGTATTTCTGCATCCATGCAATGGGGTATATCAATCAGCATTGAATGAGTGTGTGTCTGTGTCCATGTGCACATTATCTGTAGTTGGGGATGGGACGATACTCGATATTATCGTTTATTGTGATAAAAAACTGCTCACAATCATGCAGAGGTTTCAATTTATCATGCAATCTGTCCTCCGTCATACACTAGGATGAATTGGCTTTTATTGAGCTTCAAATTCAGTACCACTTATACCCTATAGCGCATTTGGTACACTCTTATTTCACTCACACAAATGTAGAGCTTGTAGATCGGCTGTTTTTGGCAAACGTTCAGCCCAGAATAGGGATGCTGGGGGTTCAAGTGGCATTTTTAATTTCAAGCATATCTTCATTATCGTGACAATATCGTTAATCACAATTATTTTATTGCCACAATAATCATGACATGTAATTTTCATATCGTCCTGTGTGTGTGTGTGTGTGTGTGTGTGTGTGTGTGTGTGTGTGTGTGTGTGTGTGTGTGTGTGTGTGTGTGTGTGTGTGTGTGTGTGTGTGTGTGTGTGTGTGTGTGTGTGTGTGTGCACACATGTGTATGTGTGTGCGTGTGCATACATAGTCCTGTATAACTCTGTGTTGTGTTGGGTGCAGGCAGTGTAGGTATTTTTACCTGACATTGTGTGACTTGTCTCTCCTCTGTGCCGCTGCCGCTTACAGAGGAACAGTAATGTCATCCCAATGTACCGGAGAACCTTGTTTACCCGCCTCTCTAAAGCCCCGTCCTTTACCCTTTTGATAGATACAGTAGAACACTTGTTCCCAAACACTGGGTCGGGACCCGTTTGTGGGTCGCGGACACATTTTTATGGGTCGCGAGTAAATATCCCTTAATTTTGTGTTTCCTACATTTTCTTTTGAATTGTTATTGTTTTTAGACAGAGTTGCAACAGGCTCTGTTTTGCATCTAACAGATGGTTTGCTGTTTTAACCACTTTCAACCTGGTGTCCCTATTTTAGGCAAGAATTGTCTAAAATAAGACAAAAATAGTAAAACTATTAAAACAACGCAACAACAATCACAGTGTGTCATATCACGACAGCTTGTGAGCTTTTAGATCAGCTATTTACATTGCAGTGCTAGTGGTAGGAAGTAAAGAAATAAACAACTCTTGTCACATTCAGATGAGCTGGTCATTAACCACAGTCAAAGGAGAAAGTGCATGCACATCCAATCTCTAATGCAGGTGCTGGACAAAATGAAAATAAAGTCCTAATAAAAAGAAGTGGATCTGAGAACCAGTGTGCAGACTTAGTTTTACCATTAACCACAGTCAACCTGTCGTCCCTATTTTGGGCATAATGTCCAAAGACACATACGCTAGGAGCTTGGAGATCGGCTGCTTTAGATTTGTTTATATATATTTTTTTTTAAATGATAAAATAGGCCTTAAGTGGTTAAAACAACTACCCAGGTGAAACTCCATATCTGATCATAGATATTGGTAAATGCTAGTCAAATAGTCAACTTTAATATTGTCAGCTCCCATATTGCTGCTGCTCTTTCTCTTCTCTTCCTCCTTTCATAATAATAATAATAATAATAGCGCATTCTTTTTCAGCTGTTCAGTCAGCTAACTTTCTGTTTTTTCAAAGCTGTTAACATCTAACACCTCTTCACTTCTCTCCTCTCGGATTTTCCTTTCTACCTGTGTACACTGTGTCTGTCTGTGTGTGTGTGTTTGTGTGTGTGTGTGTGTGTGTGTGTGTGTGTGTGTGCGCACGTGCACGTGTGTGTGCAGGTGAAACGGTGTCTCTAGTTGATGTGGATATTTCTCGGAGGGGGGTGAGCTGTCAGCACCCTCCGACCCCCCCTCCGCCTCCCAGACGAAGCCTCAGTCTTCTTGGTACACTTGACTTCTCTTCTCCCCCTCTCGCCTTTTTCTTTTCTTTCTGTCTTTCCTTTTTGTCCAATCTTTCTCTCATAACTTACCCATAACGTACCGTAAAGGGGTTCTTGTGGTGATCTTAGATATTAGAGTGTTTTTCTTTTTCAGTTTGGAGTAAAACATGTTTTTAAAGTGTTGTGTGTCTCTAGAGTGAGCGCTACACCTTAGGAAATTGCATCACTTCGGTAAACGGACTCGCTCGCTCTAGTCACAACAGGACACGTCGCCGATTTCAGACCTCTAAACTTATTTACTTGTCATGTGGAGTATAACAGCATGTGAAGTGTTGAGTAACGCCAGAGTGCGCAACACAGATTAGCTAAGTGATGTCACTGTTTGCTCTAAATTAAAGAAAAGAGGAAAAAAAACATTCTGATGTCTATAAAATCATCAAAAGTCCCTTTTAATGTGATGTGAGGTGCTTTTAGCTCCAACTCTTAATTCACTTCCATCAATTTGCAAATAGGGGGATTTTTCCAAATGAGTCGACACTGCAAGGTGTAATTTACTTGTGAAATGTAAATGTAAAATAACTCAGAAATGCTGATCTGCATTTTCCCCCCTTTTTTTATATATGTATTATGTAAATTCAAAGGAGTGACCTGGGTAAGACAGAATTTGTGATTGGATAGACAGATGACTGCATGATGCATGAATAAATGGAAGGGTGGTCCATCTAGCTTCGTGGATACATAATTATATGAACAAATGGATAGATGGATGCATAAGAACAGTGGTTCTCAAAGTGGGGTCCCCAGATACATTTTTTTGAATCAATCAATCAATTTTACCACTTTGAATCTCTGTACATTGGCTATTTGAAAATAGCCGATCTACATGCGCACAACGCTTGTGAACTTGTAGATCCTTGTGAGCTTGTAGATAGGCTATTTAAAAAAAAAAGCTGTTTATCAACACACATCATGTATGTAGGTGGGGTTGGTGAAAGGGCCTACGCTGTGTGGAGTTTGCATGTTCTCCCCGTGTCTCCTAGGGTAGTTAATACCCTCACAAAAACATGTAGTAATCCTGGTCACTATTCTGCCTCCCCCTGGTCAGCCGGGGCGCCTGATGGAGGAGAAGGGAACTGGTTGGAATAACGTGTTCCTTCCACGCGCTATGTCCAACCAGGGAAACTCCCCCCTGTCGGGTGATAAGAAGCGGCCTGCTTGCTCCTCATGCATTGAAGGAGGCATGAGCTTCAGCTTGGGCTCTCCCTAGGCTGGCAGAGGGTAGGTAGTGCCCAGGATTACATAGGCAATTGGCACTGGGGGAAAAAAATTTGGGTTACAAAATCGTGGGATAAAAATTTAAAAAAAAAAAAAAAAAAAAAAAAAAACACATCATGTATGGGGGTCCTAGGCACAAAACATTTTTGATGGGGGTCCACAGCCAAATACAATGTGGGGGTCCTTGACATGAAAACCACTGCATTGGAACACAGGTCAATAAAATAGAATTGACCCGGGGCCAGATTCTCTCAGAGCAAAGACTTTTCGGAGCCGGGCTTCTACTATAATTGATGATCCTTGCAAAATGCTGAGTGAATGCTGAATCAAATCAGCACTCGGGATTAGTTGTACGGTATGGGCAGTGGAAAATATTGCAAAAATATTGACGACGATGCTTGTTCCTCCAGATGACTTTGGTGGGCCCCCCCAGCAACAGGGGCCTTTCCTGGACCGCAGTGTGGGGGCCTCGATGCAGTCCCTGCCCCCACGACCTCTGGCCCTCCCCCCCACCCTAAGCACCATCCAGCACAGCCTCAGCCTCAACGGTACACACACACACACACACACACACACACACACACACACACACACACACACACACACACAGGCAAGGGGATATGCTCACAACCTATGGTAACCCATACAGCTCTCAAATATGATAAAATAAATGTTATTGTCCTATGAGGGGGGTTTATTTAGTGACAGTTTACAATGCAGATCACCACAGTTTCATAATGATACATACCTTATACAGACGTGCATCACCATGACAGCAATTACCATACAGATAAAGGCAATCACCATGACAGCAGTTCAGATAAACACCAGTGCCAGAGAGCATCATTACCTTCATACAACCAAATCTGTTCACTGCTTGTCATTTAAAAAATGAATATGATCAGAAGTTCCGGTGTATATTAAATTAGTGAGAATTATGAGAGGAAAACAAACGCTGCTCTGTAAACGTACATAGCTCATGAGTAAAGTTTTACATAATAGTTATTTTAGGCATCATATTCTATATATCTGTGCAGTTTTATATTATTTATATCTGTGCAGTATTTTCTCAATTCTATATCGTCTCTGTCGGATGTCCTAAAGCAGATCGACAAGCTCAAAACGCGTGTTGAGCTTGCAGATATGCTACTTTTGATACTTTTTTGTGACGCTGTATTATGATCAAGTAGGGCGTTGATTTACGAAAAACACACAAAAAGTTAGAATATGGAGATGGGAGGTTTCTGCCCGACAGCAACGATTTGATATATTTGTGTGTATGTTGATTCCAGACACCTTCCTGCGTGGTCTGCCTCGGCCGGTGCCCCTGCGTCCAGACGGCCAGCCCCCTCCTCCCAGGCTGACCCCCCGGCCTCTCCTCTGTCCCCTCAGCAGACCCGACGCCAGCAGTTTTGCCACCAGCCTCAGAGAGCTGGAGAAGGTACAGTAGGTCATGCAGTTGTTCTCCTGTCATGTTTTGCCACAGAGGACAGAGGCCCAGATTTATATGCGTGCGTCAGAGGTGCAGCGCAAATTGCCCTTCACCTTAAATGCAATGTGCGCTCCCAAGGTGCGTGGAATAATAATGTCTGATTTTTTACAAAGGCAGCAGTGCTTTGGACTGCCTTCTGGCTGTGTTTGAAGCAGAGCTTAAAGTTAGGTTGAAATTACATTTTGCCAGTATCTAACTTCTGTGTTGTGATGTATTTTTTCTAAGCCATAGCTGAATGGGTAAAGAGGCCATCTGGGAAACGGCCCCAGCCCCGGTCTATGTGTTGAAGTGTATCTGAGCAAGACAACTTCTTAGCCCCTTCCTGCTCCCTGAGTGCTGTACTAATAGCGCACACTGCTCCTAATAGTTAGGATGGGTAAATGCAGAGGACAAGTTTCACATGTGTGGAAATATACGGTGATAACAAATACCCCAAAAGAGTGGGGACGAAATCGTTCTTTATTATTATGGCTGCTCACCTCGGGCATGGAATCTACTACAACAAAACTATCAAGGCAGTGCTGATCAAATGTGAATCAAGATGTTGCTACTGCATTGACTGTTTCTCACTTAAAATGTTTTCAGAAAAATATTTTGGTGTACGTTTGTAGGTGTGAAATTAGGTTGTTTATAACGCAGCTGCCATGTTGGATACTGCATGCAGCACCGCCCTCTAGTGTCTGTAGCATGTTAATTTGAGCTTTGTGTGAAAGATTGATTGAGGATGTCTTATTATTGGTTGAAAATAGTTGGTACTTGCTGACGTAAGACTGCGTCATGTTTTGTGACATGATGATTGGATTTTGATATATATAATTCTTTTTGGCACATATTGTTAAGTAGGAGCACATATGACCCGGGATGTGATCTCAAAACACATTTTTAATTTCAGCTCAACTTTAAAAGTTGCTGTGGACTGGCTCAACCAGCACAAGAATAAACAGAAAAGCTAAATCCAGTGATGCTGAAATGTAGTAAGAGAATGCTGTCACATTTTGAGGAGGACACAATGCACCTCCAACTGAGAGAAATTGAATTTGGGTGACTTGCTCATAAAAGAAATGCGGTTGGACTGGAGTTGCATAACAAAACAAACTCCTAGAAAAAAAGGACAGGACAAATGATTTGGTGTCTTGTATTACAAAAATGACAATCATTCATTGTATTCTCTGTTTCTGTTTAGTGCGTTGAATGTTGTCCTTGACTGTACTGTATCTGTTTGTGCATTGTAAACAAATTCACCTGGTACAAGCACAACAGTGTGGGTTGTGATATTCCAGGTGCGGTGCTATTGTAGATTCTATTTCTATTTTAGACTCGAGATGCAGGGAGGAGCTTGACTATTGCCGTCATTGTGTGGGAGCTTTAAGGCCATCGCCCCCATCACACGAGTCCTTTAACATAGCCTGCTAATGTGCGCCTGCTTCTTGGAGGCAAAGAAATTCCGCGCAGAGCCGGCCCCCACAAATTGAGTGAGCACTAGCAAATCCAGTGAAATGCGCATAAAGGAGAGAGGCACACAGGGCCCTATTTTGTCATTATTATGCACAATGCCTTATCGCAATGTCTTATGTGCCTGGCAACGACACCTCATTAATTTGGAGACAGACATGCAAAAGCCCCTTTGCAATTTAAGTCTGTGGACTAATGAGCCTAATGAATCATAGGTGTGGTTTTGGTGGAACAGACAGCAAACCAATCAGACTACCTTTATATCCCGCTTACACTTGTTCACATTGCTTAAGTAAGTACATTTTATTTATATAGCACTAGCATAAACACAAACTGTACAATATAACTCAGGAACAAAAACAGCAGACATATTACACACACAGAAGAAAATAAATCATGGACATTCCGCAAATGCTTGTTTAAACAGAAGTGTTTTTAAGTGGTTCTTAAAAATGCCTGCAGCTCTCAGGACCAGTGGAAGGGCATTCCAGAGTCTGGGAGCTACATACTGAAAGGCTCTGTCGCCTTTGGTTATTAATCTGGTATGAGGGATGACTAATAGACCCTGGTCTATTGCTACTGTATGTTATGACATTTGTTCGGTGATCCATTTGGTGTTGATATATTGGAGAACCAACCCGGCATTGTCTGAGAGACCAGAGAGACCCGGGATCTGAGAGAGTATTCTATACAAACAAACCCAATGATTATAATTGCTATTAAAATGCCGTTCTACCAGTAGATGATAGACACTGATAGCCAGTGATTGTCAAACGTTTTAATGTCAAGAACCATCAAAATGATTTTATTTTGGCCGCGGACCCAGATTTTTCCAAAATAGCCAAAGTATAATTTAGGGTTAAAAACGCTATATTAGCTAATTATGCTCGGGACCCCCTGGAAGTCCCCCAAGGACCCCTGGGGGTCCTCGGACAACCCCTTTGAGAACCACTGCTATAGGCTACTCCATAATGGAATCTATCAGCTATGTAGCAGCCTACATTTATTGATCCATTCTTCTGTTATGAACAGGCCTGGAATTTCGTCATTTTAGGGGCAAGGCCACTTGGCCTTTGATGTTGTCCATGTTTTGAAGGCACAAAGGCCAAATGCCAGGGCAGGAAGGCCATCAAATAAATAAGATTTTAGTCCATTGCAAAGAATTCATTGACTTTAAGGGTTATGGATGATTTTAAATGTAATATGTAGACTATCTGCTGTGAAATAAATAAATTATGGTATTTACAATCGGATCCATGCTCAGCCCTGCACCAATCAAAGTCACTGGATTGGTTTAAAGAGGAAGTGAAGTGAGTGAATTCTTCACTCAGGGAAGTGAAGAATTCAAAATCTCAACAAAAGACACTGGACAGAAAGAGACACTGGTGTCTACATATTGACTAGAAGAAAGAGACAGAGGAGAAAGTGGTACAGTCCGCTGGGGCTTTAAGGCCACTGTGGCCTCAGGGCATGTCATTTTTTGTGGGGTACAAGGCCAAACTGTGGGGCAATGACGGCCATGGCCTCCCTGAAATTTCGTGGCCTCCCTGAAATTCCTGCCCTGGTTATGAATATAAGTGACTATGAAATTAAACTGCATGTTAAATGAAGGATTAAACAAATAGTTGCAGTAGTGCATATAACAATTAGATCCATCTTTACTATGCACCTTTCCTCTGCTCTGACGCAACTCACTGGTACGCAGCTCAACTTTTCTCAACTTTTCTCATCCGCAAGTTACCCAGGTCTTCATCCATTTCTCTTCTGATCATCATCTTTGATCCACTCGGGTATTACACATAATGAAAAACAGACCTTGGACTTCTGGTAATAGAATAGGACCCAACCCGGAGCCAATAGACCATAATAAAACATGGAACCGAATCTGTACGCCGGGTCTCGGGTGTAATCTCAGAGTTTTGGGAGACCCATGAATACTGTACCACTAGTTCAGTGACTGTCGGCACTGTCCATGGTGCTGACCTGGAAGTTGTTTTTTTTGTGTCAATTTTTATTTTATTTTATCAGATACGTTGTAAACACCATTTTTAGACAGTTATTATTACAAATTGTGTGAAGGGAAACTGATAATGGTCAATCCCAAATCATCCTCTTTCTCCTCCGCCAGTGTACTTGAAATCTGAAATCTGTCTACTACAATTAAGTGCACTTATTTGGGTTTTAGATGTGTTTGTCTCATTCCTCACTCACACTGTAAACAGGCAGCAAGGTTTTATGTAATGGTCAGACAGCTGTTGGATCAAGTTGAGGGATAAATACAAGAAAGTTGATATTTCTGGTGACGTGCAGATTCTCACAAGTCTACTCATTGGTATGTTACTGTCATAATCATGCTGCTGAGGCTTGACGGACTTGATGGACTTTACTGGGAGATATCTGCGTCGCTAGACTAAGTTTAGGAATGGAACAAACTTTTTATTTGTATGTTCCTTGCTAGTATGCGCTCCAGTGTGTGTCGAGCACGTGTACTTGAATTGTGTGCCCACCCATGTGGGCGCGCATCACTTTATATAAGATGTTGTGCCCTTAAAATAGCAATATGATGTCTTACATAAGGCTTATGATGTAGTTTTGATTTGTCTTATGCACAGTTGCTATGCTCAAATGAAACATACTCCTGCGCCTTGATTGTGCATTGCCATGCCCCACCCCCCCACACCCAGGTGGGAACAATGTCTTATTCTATTTAGAGGTTGTGGACACATTGCGTTAAAACAAACATAGCACACTGGTGTAATATTGCATAAGGCATTGCCTGCATTGCACCGAGGGCAAGATAAGACAAAGTGGGCTTAAAATGACAAGCAAAATGTGTTCTAGGCTAGTGAACCTAAATAAAACATTTGTGGGAACAGAATGCATCTAAAACGATATGCTAAGTACCGGCAAGTCAATTTGACCCAGAGTGTATTCACTCCAACCAAGCAACACACCAGCTGATGTCACTAATTAAAACGCTTTATAAAGGAGAGGAGCTCACACAACTAGTAGCCACGATGCAATAACTTTTTTTATTTAATACACTAACGTTTTGAGACAATAGGTCTTCTTCCTGGAAGACCTACTGTATTGTGTCGACCTATTGTCTCCTGGTAGTACTTAAATGTACTTAATTCATTCAAATCTTGAAATATTTCATGCTTTGCTAGTGTTGATTACCAACAGCCATTGCGTTGTTGATATGATATATGTTGTAAATACTTGCACCTGTTTTATTGTAAACCATCCCAAAACGACTGATTTTACTTATTTTTGTCTTAAAAGGTCCAAAATAGCAGATGAAAACTTGTGAGAAAATCATTAAACTGCTTTTAAACTGGTGTCCCTCTTTTGGGTATATGATTATGGGCAGAATCGCGTTTAGAAAGTTTTTAATATTTGGCTGTCTTCAAAGATCGGTGGTTGTTGCAATTACCTGCACTACAATACGTCACCATAGTTTTGCGCTATAACAAAAGGAAATCCATACAATGTGTAAATGTTCCGTAATGCAATTCCAATGGTGAAAGTTGTGTTGTTTGACCCGCTGAAGGAATGGCGGATTCAGGCCATGTGCCGTAATACCCGTATGAGTGTAATGTTGAGGTGATGTGTTTTACAGTGTGGCTGGTACTGGGGTCCCATGAACTGGGAGGATGCGGAGATGAAGCTGAAGGGTAAACCCGATGGTTCCTTCCTGGTTCGGGACAGTTCTGATCCTCGATACATCCTCAGCCTCAGCTTCAGGTCCCAGGGAGTCACACACCACACGCGCATGGAGCACTACAGGGGTAAGGCGCGCGCACGCACACATTCAGGCAAAACATTGGTTCAAAACATATACTTCTTGGTGACTTCTGTCTAAGTCAGATTGTTTCTGTATTTTGTGTTCCACCTTTTTTTCCTATATAAAGCAAAGCTCCATTTTCAGAATCTGTTCATGTTAGTTGTGTGTGTGTGTGTGTGTGTGTGTGTGTGTATATATATTAAGGTGTCATTTATTTTCTATATAAAAAAGGTTGTTGTGCTTCTTTAACGAGACACCAATTTAATTTAAATGTTTGAATGATCACACCCCTAGAAATAACATATCAAATGCCTGACTTTATTGTGGTTTCTTCCTTTATCTTTTCACTCTCACTCTCACTCTCTCTGTGTCTGTCCTCCAGGTACATTTAGTCTGTGGTGTCATCCTAAGTTTGAAGACCGTTGTCACTCGGTGGTAGAGTTCATAGAGAGAGCCATCATGCACTCCAAGAATGGAAAGTTCCTCTACTTCCTGCGCTCCCGTGTCCCTGGTAACCATCCACCAAACAGGGCTCTCTGTTTCCGTCTATTCATCTGTTCATCTGTATCTGTCCTTCCATGTGTCTGTCTGTTGTTCTTTGTGCATATACTCTGTTTCCGTGTACTCATTTGTCTATCTGTCTTTCCATGTATCTGTTGTTCTTTGTGCATATACTCTGTTTGGTAGACATGTCAATCGTTCACTTTAAAAGCTGTCGGCTCAAATCTTTAAAGATAAAAATCTGATTCTAAATCGTAAAAACACAAAGTATTTTAAACATTAAGAATTTAAATGACCGGTAATATTTATCGTAATGGTGGGCTTGCTCTAGCCCTGCCCCTAACCCAGTGCAGTGTTAATTTTGACAGCAAATATTGATGTAGTTTTACTGTTTTAGTCATAGTCTTTTCAATATAATTATTCAGTTTTAGTCCTATTTTAGCTAATCTGCAATGCCTTAGTTTTAGTCTAGTTTTAGTTGACTAAATATCATAAGACCTTTGTCAACTAAATCTACAGTTGATTTAGTCAACAAAAACATATTTTTGGCGGGCCATGATGGCGTCGTAACGCCTGATTTATACTTAGCTGTGTGCAGGGGAAAAAAAGCTCATCTACAAGCTCACAATGCGTGTAAATCTGCTATTTTCAGAGCTCGACACCCACGCACAACCAGGCATAAAATGACTTGTCTTAGTTCTACTGGATCTCCGCTAATCCCTCCCTAACATTTTAGTCTAGTTTTTTTTTGTTGACGAAATTACCAATGTATTTAGTCGTAGTTTTAGTCATCATACCTTGGTTTTTATTTAGCTTTTTTATTTAGTTTTGGTCAGTGAAAAAAAAATCTGTCATAGTTTTAGTCGATGAAATGAACACTGCCCCAGTGAAAGAAGCTTCACTCATATTGCCATAAGCTATGGGGCATGGTGGCTGTGCTGCTGCTATAGTTGCGGTTGATCCGTGTGGAGCTGTGGCTGACGCACTGTGTCAGATGCTGCTGCTGTTAATCCATTCAATCCGGGAACGCATCTGTGTCATTTTAGATGTCTTTGGCTATTCAAAAATAGCCTATTAACTAACCCTGACAAACAGCAGATCTACAAGCTCACATCAGCTATTTTAGAAAATCTTTGAAAAATATTGAACATCTTGAAGAGAAGATTTAACTTGAATCTTCTCTACTGGGGGTCCGTGGCACAAACCCTTTTCAGATGGGACGGGGCCGCGGCCAAATACATTTCAATTTGGGGGGTCCTTGACTTGAAAAATCAAGTCAAGAAATTGAGAACTGCTGCTACAGAGGGTTTTTGACTAAAATTGTGTGTGTGTGTGTGTGTGTGTGTGTGCGTGCGTTTGTGTGATTCCCAGGCCTGCCCCCTACTCCAGTCCAGTTGTTGTATCCAGTGTCCAGGTTCAGCAGTGTGAAATCCCTGCAACACCTCTGTCGCTTCTGTATCAGACAGCTGGTCCGTATAGACCACATCCAGGAGCTGCCCTTACCAACGTATGTGTACACACACACACACACACACACACACACGCACACATTTATATTTCAGAGGACGTCAACATTTTAGTGTTAAAGCCGAAAATAGTCGATGTACAAGCTCGCGTGTCGTGCTGCGTGAGAATCGGGCACCTTTCAGGAGATCATTTTTTCTTTTATTATTATTTCTTTTCCTCAACATTTCTACTTCATTTCTGATGGTATCAATGAGAGAGAGACAGGAAAGACGGGGGTGACATGCAGCAAAGCACCTCGGGCCGGATTCAAACCCGAATCCGACCCGAGCCAGCTGCAGGAAGGACTATGGCCTTATTATTTATGTGGTGTGCTGTCTTACCAGGTGAGCCACCTTGCAGGAGAGTTTTACAGTCAGCTAAAATACCAAGTGATGTCATTTGTCGCCTCCTCTCTAGACCATGTCTCTAGACATGACTCATAAAGCTCAAGTGGGAATATTAATTTGTGTGCTGATGCTTCTCTGACCGTCACAGAGGGGTTTGTGGAATTGGTGCTGAGGTGTTATTCAGCAAAAGCCTGGAATTGACGATGCCAGTGTAGTAATCAGAACTGTTCATTTTATTAAAGCCAGTGGACTCAGCCATCTGCAATTTGATGCTCTTTTGTTTGAAAATAATATTAACAAAAGTCTACCCTTCTACATGACAGAGTTGTTACAGACGGTGCTGTAATTGGGCCCGGTACTCACTGGTACAGAGTGCCATTTCTGCTGAATTTTGTCCACCTGAGCATCTGTAGTACTTATAATTACATACCTGCACTTACTGATGAATCTAGTAGGTAGGCATGTTGAGAAGGAGTGCACAACTGTGTACATTGTTCCCCCAGCGCTTTCAAGGCTGACTGTGGCCAACTTGACTGAGGAAATAGCACACAATTATGGATTTAATTTGGACCAAACCGTGAGCCCAAAAAGTTTCACCACAGAATAAGTGCAATGTATAAAGCAACACTATGTAATATGGCTTTTCAGTGGCAACTTTGACCAAAGTGGTAGCTGCGCACAATAACTTTGCCCTACATTTCCCAAGATTCTCTTGCATTCCTGCTCAGTCGCAGTAGTGGCATCACTGGACAGAATGAAAGTCAACAAAACTGTTTCTGACTTTCTGCTGTGCAGCAGTTACATTATGCCACCTGCAGATGGAGATATTTATTTAACATGGAGAAGAGGGTCATAATGAAAAATGCTACTATAAAATTGTTTATAATTATAAACAATTCTGATTGTAACCATATTATTAGCAGCCATGGATTAAAGTTCTCTGTCGCCACGACTGATTTTAATCATTTGTATTCCGTAGAGGCAACATGTCTTTCTCTAAAGGAGTATTTCACTTGTTTGCGGACTGGTGCCGCACACTGAAAATCCAACCTTTTATAATCAATCCGTGATCAATAGTTACACTAGTGATCATGAACAGTTCAAAATCTGCTATGTTTGGCTAATGTTCCCCTCAGAATAGGGATGCTAGAGTTCAAGTGGTTTATGTAAAAAAATAAAAAATAATAATCCTATCACACACAACTTGGCGGCCCCCCTGTTGTAACTCTGAGGACCCCTGGCCTAAGATGTTACCCATCATGTTTCATGTGTTGTGTGACCAGAAACTATGACAGCATTTCAGCGTTGGGAGCTCGCATGCACAGACTAAAAGTAATCCGGCCCGCACAAAGTCACATTTTGACCATTTCGGCCTGCAGCCTGAATTCATTTGACACCTTTCTGATTGGCCTAGATGTGTCACTTGCGGGTACATTCATTCTCTATAACCCTAACGAGCTGTAGCTGTCATAGTAATTTTTGTAGTGACGCCGATCATGACAAGAATACCTTACTATACAGTAGCTACTCTGAATGAATGAGAACCATTGAAGACCTTTCCTTTCTAACATTTAGTATTTTTAGCAATATTTATGGAGACTTAGCAAATGAATGTAAGCAGGATAATGTGAGCACTGAGCATATATGAGAAAAACATTATGAGAAAATTACCATTCATAACTGACTTACTCACAGCTCACACTAAGTAAAATCGTGAAGTGTTAATTTATCCATTTGTAACCAAACCTTTTAATATTCTATTCTACTCTCTCCGTCTGTCTGTCTGTCTGTCTGTCTGTCTGTCTGTCTGTCGGTCGTCCTCCTTCTAGACCACTGATTGTCTATCTGAGGAAGTTCTACTATTACGATCCTGAGGAGGAGATGTACTTGTCAATCAAGGAGAGGGACCAGAATGGCCAGCCGGGGGTGGAGTCTCAAACGTAGCGCTGGAGCCTGATAGGTTGATGTGAGTGATTGGCACCTGGGGGGATTAATGCATAAACACTGAGCATGTGCTGTCGTTTCACAGTATGCACTTGCGTTCAATGACACCTGGGAGCTGAGCAGCTCCACTATTGCAGTTGGGGTTTAAAGGACGACTTCACCGCTTTTCAACCTATCTTCATATAATAGGTCCTCACTAATACTCATGATAAAATGGTACTATTTTTTTTCTACTTGGTCTGTGTCTCATAGGAGGGCTGTGGACAGTCCAGAAACCCGTCTACCAGTGACATCATCGTTAGGCATGATTTTTTTTTCCCAACAAGATTTCACATTTTTTATTTAGATTTGTATTAACACGAGAACAATGGCTTCTTTTATTGCATTGCAACTTTCCAGGAATAGAAAGCCTGCAGTTTCTATTAGCTTGGATTCCCCATCGATGATGTCACTGGTAGACGGGACTCTGAACTGTCCACAGCCCTCCTCTGAGACACAGACCAAGTAGAAAAAAATAGTACCATTTTATCATGAGTATTAGTGAGGACCAATTATATGAAGATAGGTTGAAAATCGGTGAAGTCGTCCTTTAAGTACTTTGCTCTAGCAGGCACCGTATATATACTTCGTTGACTGGGGTCCCCCAGCCGTCTGTACTTTCCTTTTTTTCCCCCCTACACCAAATCTCTTTGCTGGAAATAGCCAATCTACACGCTCACAACACGTCACATAGTGAGCTTGTAGATTAAGACATGTCCAGAAAAGGGACACTTTTCATGTGGTTAATGGCAGTTAACAGAACTTAACGCACATGTCGGCTGCGAGCAGCTCTCGATTTGTGCTTGACAGGCCGACTGACCGACAAAGTGGTGAACTATCCCCCTGGGCCCTGGCCGTAGCTAAAAGTTCAAAATGTACTATACGCCACAATTACCTCAACTCCCATTACATTAAAAAAGTAAATTAAGCGAATTCTTTGATATAAAGACATATTAAGGATTAAATGAATCTCCCTTTTTCCTTCACAGTTCTTTTTTTGATACCTGACCAGCTGACCTGAGGACTGACACGTGTGATTGGATACAGTCTCACTCCGGAGACAAGACTGCAGCCAATCAGCTCCCTCAGCTCGGCTCTGTATCCGGGTGGAGTTTCAGATGATCCACCCTCCTCCAACTCTCTGCTTGGCTCTCAGGGAGAAGGGGAGGGCTTGGGGATGTGGAGACTCTGCCTCTCTGGTGATGTCATTGCTGAGCAGCTGAACTGAAAAAACTGACTGTTAGCAAAGATGCTAACTTGCAAAAAAAACAAAACAACAAGAACAACAAACCCCAGCCTGAGTAGTGAAATATTTTGTCGCCTCTAGGATCCTTTTACTTTCTATGGTTTAAACAGGAAATCATGTGGCTTTGTTCTCCATGCTCATTGGCCCAAAGACAATCTCCTCTCACATGTGGCAGTGCAATCTTGTTTTTATTTGCTTTGCTTTTTGGCCTCTGGGCCCTAGAACAAGAAATTCAAGTGAAAAAAGTACTTAATGATATTGACGGACTTTATTTGTATAACACTTTAAAAGAATATCTTAACATTAATGGAATAAACAGTAAACTTGTCTTGACATCCAAATCTGATGACAAAGAAATAAAACAGGCCACTAACAATAAATAGGTAAGCTTGGCATAAACACAAAAGCCTGTCTTATAAAGGGTGCTTCAAGAAGATGTTAAAAACAACAACATTGCCATTTGTGTCTGATTTGTGGAGAATACAGTAGATCTATAGAAAAACAATGTTAATGTTTAATTTCATATTGATCCCGTCATTTCCGCATTCAGTAGTAAGACATCTTGGTAGCCAATTAAGTGTGTACACCACATTAATGAGACGCACCATGGGAATACGCACATTTCTGCTCCCTTGGAAGGACTGGGATTCTAGATGTGACAAAATGCATTCCGCACTTGAACCGACCATTACGGCAATATTACCAAAAAAAAATGAAAAAGAGAAAAGAACCCAACAAGGTTATCGTGACTACCCTACTGTGACGTTACCATGGATGGCGACGTCACAAAACCTGTTGATTCACTGGAACGGGAGGGTTGGGGTCTTTTCAGAACATTGTCTGAGTGAGACTTTGCTGTGGGGAGAGGTTAGGTCCTGGCAGAGACAGAGACTCTGTCAGCTTTTACAACACTTCACCCCACAACGGTGGTTCCCAGCCTGGGGTCGCGGCCCTCATATGGGCTTTCAAGATGTCAGAGACGGTCACAAACAAACAGATAAAACTATGAGAAATGAAGGAAAGGGAGAGAGACTAAGAGGAAAGTATTCTACAACACACTGAGACTCGAAAGACAACCAGACATTCCCGTTGTTGCTCCAAAGAAACAGAAGATGGTCGGATGGCTAAACTAAACCTTCCCTCCCTCTCGCCCTCCATCCCTCTCTGTCCCGCGCTGGTTCCCTGCCCATCACCCTCTTAAGTAATGGAACGAGTCTGAAGCCTTGTGCTGTCGAATGCCTTGTCCTGCTTGTTTGGATAATTATTCCTACTCTATCCGGCGGCTGGGGGGAGTGCAGCTGTTGGACGGACAACAGCGTGAAGAATGGGAACCGCTCCTCTACAGGACAACGACTTGTGGACATTTCTCCGGTTGACTTAATGCTCACTTGACCTGCACCTTCCTGACTGGCTGTACTGTATGTACTGAGAATGAGGTGTGTGTGAGTGTGTGTGTACATGCGTGTGTGTGTGTGTGTGTGAGTGAGATTGTCCTTGAGCGCACGTTTTTCTGTATATATTTGAATGTGTGTGTGTAAATACTGTATGATGGTTATATTTGTAGCAGGCCAGAGAAAGTAGGTGGGTGAGGCGACATTGGCATAGTGTGTTTGCGTGTGTGTATGTGTGCGCTTGCGTGCGTGTGTGTGAGAGAGAAAGGGAGCATGCGTGTGCATGTGTATGTGCCAGTGTGAGAGTGTGAGTGTGTGTGTGTGCGCGCGTGTGGATCACTGAGGTATGGTCTGCTTGGAGTTGAACAGGAATCCTCTTGCTAGACATCTTTTACTGGACAAAACCGCGTTACCAGAACAAGTAATAATAAACACTGTTGGTGAAAGTAAAGAAAAGAAGACTTCTGTATTTCTCTGCATTACAGCACGCACGCACGCACGCACGCGCACGCACACACACACGGGTACCAGAAATGGGTCTTATGTCAGTCATACAGTAGATCAGGGGTCTTCAACAGGGGGTCCGGGACCCCTAGGGGGTCCTCAGAGATACTGCAGGGGGGCTGCCAAATCTTTGTGTGCTAGGGACTACCATTTTTGTATTTTTACATGAACCACTTGAACCCTTGCATCCCTATTCCGGGGGTAACATTAGCCGAACATAGCAGATCTACGAGCTTGTAGATCGGCTATTTTCGGCGAAGAGTTTTGGTGTGCAGGGGAAAAAAGAGCAGACCAAGTTCAGAGCCAAAGGTCAAATTTATAAGGTATTGAGGGTTTAAGTCACAAAATATCTGAAAACACATATTTAACATGAATCCAATATGTAGTGGGGGCCCCTGCTTCATCTCTCTCTCTCAGCTGAGGGGTCCTTGGCCTGAAAAACGTTGAAGACCCCTGCAGTAAATTGACCGTGGTCACAGCCATTTTATTTCCAAGTATGAGGTTCTGAGTTGCTTTGCCAGTAGACGACACAACAATTAACACGTGTTGTGAAGACTACTAACAAACCACATGGATAAATGGTAAATGGTGCATTTATATAGCGCTTTTATCCAAAATACATAGATTGTGTATACTGGTATACTGTAGGACTTCTACATAAGATTTCAGAAGATACGGTATGTTCATACAGTATATCCTAGACTAGACGGTAGACAACAGTCTGCTTACATTGTGAAATATTGAGTAGATGTTTACTTTTTATTTTTATTTTGTATTTCCAAGTTTCTCTTGTTTTGTTCCAACAGGCAATTAAATGCCTGCAACTTGAATACGCATTTGAAGAGAATGTGCTGGAGAAGAAAAGACCTGATGTAAGTTTAATCATGCAGAATTTATGATTGTATTTTGTGCCCTTTGCCCCATGTGTGTCGAATTCCAAGTCCCAATTGAAACACACAGCAAAACGGGCAAAACTGTCGAGGTAACCCAGATGATCTCCTAAAAACAGAATTATGGAAATTTGAATAAGATTTGAATTCTAAACCGCCCCCTCTGCACTCTGATTGATTCCGACATTACAAAGGTTGGCTACTTCACTTGTGCCTAGAATGTCAAGGCATCAGCCAGACTGTTGAACGAAGTGAAGCGAAAAGTGAAAAAGAGACTCGCTCGGGAGACAGAGACAATATACTACAGTATTCTAGGCCCTCTGCACCTTGACTGGCAGGGATTTGCGTGTTGTATCAGTTACAAGAGAATAACCGGTATAAAATATAAATTTAATCACAAGTGCACTAACAGTATATTAACAGTATTACTCTTTTTGACAATTTGAGTGTTGGAGAGTGGAGTTGAGGTATTGTCCTAATGGCCATTAACACTAGTGGGACTTTAAGAGTCCCTCTGTCTGTGGTGTGCAGTCACATACTCCTTTAGTATACAGTATGTTGACCACACAGCACAGTTTGCTCTACATGACTGAACCCATTAAGACCTGTAGCCGATTCTACAAAATGTAGGCTATTTTAAATCCTAACAGTTGTTTTGAAAAAAACCTATGTTGCTATATCAGTGGTTCTCAAACGTTTTCATGTCAAGGACCCCCAAAATTATATGTATTTGGCCGCGGACCCCCATCTCAAAACATTTTGTTCCAGGGACCCCAGAAGCAAAGATTTTAGTTACAAATGTTCGCTTTAAAAATATATATATTCAAAGATTTGCACACATTTTCAAGATTCTTTAAAAATAGCAGATCTACAAGCTTGTAGGTGAAATGGCACACTCTGCTGGAGTTTGGCATGCTTTGGCAGGTTTATAACCTGTCAATTTGAAGGCGTGAACAAGGAAGTGAGTTTCCTTGTGGCCTTGTAGCCACAGGGAAGTGATGGCACTTTCCTGTGGTCGTCAAGTGAGGAACCTCACTTGACTTCCTTGGTTTGGATTTTTTAAGGGCTGCAATTGGCAGACTAAAGTGCACTAAGCACTTTAAACTAAATCTGTTGATGTGTCTAAGTAGTGTCCTGCTGCATGTGTGGACTGCGTAACTGGTCATTTTGGATCTGTGATGACCTGTGTGAGAAGATGTGGACGAAAAATGTAGTACACACCCCCCCTCAGCCCACCCCCAACCTAACCAACCATCCGGTAGGTAGTTTTATGATAAACGGATGCATAAAGCCTAATTTACACTTGGTCGTGCATCATACACAACGTGTGTCTTTTGTAGAGCTGCTATTTTCGGTGTGTGACACGATTTGCATTGTGCAACCAAATATAAACCAGGCATATTATGGTCAGGCTTGTTGGAGTTGCTGACCCCGAAGACCGGGTCAGCGTACATTTTCATCAAGGAAGAAATCGGGTGGTGAATGTTGCAAGATTGAGATGTTGTCGTGTTAGGTTACCCCAATAAAACCGGGACA
The DNA here is from genome assembly GCF_963454915.1 of Gymnoscopelus microlampas. NCBI lineage: Eukaryota > Metazoa > Chordata > Actinopteri > Myctophiformes > Myctophidae > Gymnoscopelus > Gymnoscopelus microlampas. The sequence goes on from NC_139948.1 coordinate 41,174,818, forward strand.
GCATCTGTCATTTTCGAACCATTATTTTATACTTTGGCTTTTCAAAAATAGCAGATATACAAGCTAATAACGCGTCACTTCGTGCCACGCTTTGAGCTTGTAGATCTGCTATTCTTGAGAAATCATGAAAATGTGTGCAAATCTTTGAATATATATATTTTTAAAGCAAACATGTTTAACTCAAATCTTTGCTTCTGGGGGTCCCTGGAACAAAATATTTTGAGATGGGGGGTCGGCGGCCAACTACATATAATAAGTTTGAGCACCACTGATATAGCAACATTGTAGTTTTTCAGAAAACTGTTAGGATTTAGAAGACAATTAAACAATTGTGGGGCCAACTAGCACAGCATGTACTTACAGTAGGTCTGGGTGGAACCAGGCTGATTGAGTAGAAGGCTCAAGCTTAACAAGGGAGATAGTGGAGGTTGGTCATAACAGGGAGAAGGTAAAACATCCGCACACTGGTTTAGAGCTCCCAAAACATATTTTATTAATGCCGCAACGTTTCGACCTTATAAGTGTTAATCAGGCAAAAAAACTTTTTTGCAGATGCTTTACCTTCTCCTTGATTCTTGTCTTGATGTCCAGCACCTGGTCCAAATACAGGTACAAGATGTGCACACAATTTCCTCTGTGAACTGGTCATAACAGGGAGACATTTATTTGTCTTGGGGGTGTTTCTGTTTCTGTCCACACGCTCTGAAGAGGCTGTCCAGGTGGAGCTCTTTACCACTATAAACATGTTCCATGTCCTTTACACCGACCCATGCAGGTGTAAGCAGAAGATTGTTTGCTGTGACATTACGGTTAATGTTGCAGAAGCTGTTGTTGATTGTTCAGTGAAGATGTGTATGGGGGTTTAGCCGTGTGCTAAAAAGCCAAGAAACAGATCTGTGTTCAAGATTGGATGTTGGATGATGTATGCATGATCTGCTGTGTCTTCATGCCCAGCGGACCAGCACCGTGTCTCCATCTTCAATGGAGTAGAAGTTGAGACACTTCTGGTCATTGTCAATCTCAATCTCTATGCCCTCGATCTTTGCGTTGGTGTAGGAGAGTTGTAGCTGTGTTCCAGGGACCTTCAGCAGTCTGTACAATAGTCCCTTCACTTTCTGGACCAACATGGAGTCCGGGAGTTTCTTGACGATGGGTTTTCGGTCGGCTTTGCCTGGACAAACAAACGTGATATTCATTAGCTGGTCTTTCAGAGCATACGGCTGCTCCTGCTTGAGTTCACTGTCCTCTGGAGCGCCATACTTGTCTATTAGGCTCTGATATGTTGGGTGCTCCGATGTGAACTGGGTGCTTGGTCGGCTCTGCTCCGGGCCTCTGTGACCCCCTGCCTGAAGCCAAGCCTCCCCAAATATCTTAATGTAGATGAGCTCTGCCGACCTCCGGTCCGCAGGCGTGATCTGGCACTTGTTGAGGGTGGACAGCCGGCTGAGTTTGGATATCAACATCATGTCTGCAGTCTGTAGGTTCTTCGCTTGGCTCTGGACGGGGTTGTATCGAAACGACAGCTCCGCCAGACTCTGCAGCTTGTCCAGTTCGTTCACCGCACACCACTCGGATATTTTGTTGTGATTCAGAAGCAGGGTGTTTAGCACGGGGAACATGGCCGTTTTACAACCAGGAGGGACATCGTTGAACCGAAGGACAGACAGACCGGTCTTGGACAGGTTCAGGTTGTTCAGTCTGGGCAGTTGCGACAGACTAAGCACGCTGTCCTCAGCCAGCTGGTTGCGGGACAGATCCAACAGCCTCAGAGACTCCAGGACGCCCACTGGCCTCTGCAGCTGTGTGATGGCATTATTGCTGACGTAAAGCTCTTCCAGTTGAGGCCACAGCGGGGCACACTGTAGGATCTGCGGCCAGGTGAGGGCGCAGTTCTGCAGGGAGAGGATCTTTAGACTGGAGAATGCGTGCTGTCGAGCCAGGGGGTCGGAGGGCAGGCGCAGTCTGTTGTAGCACAGCAGAAGTTGTTGTAGTCGCTCCATGTGCTGGGTGATGTCTGCTACATCATCCCAGCAGCTCAGCAGAGTTCCTCCCAGGTCTAGACACCGAACATGAGGCGTGATTGTGCCGATGTCGTCCCCAGAGCCGGACGCACACACCTCCTTCATCCTCAACGACACCACCTGAAGACTGTTTAACCTTTTGACAAACATACTTATGGTCTCGTCCTTATCGACCGCGGAGACCTCCTGGACCACGCCCGCGTACAGATCCCTGATGGCGGTCACGTAGTCCACCCCGAAGCTGGCCTTCTTGGGCCGGATGAAGGATCCTCCGTTAGGATGCCCGCATTCAAAGTACTGCACTCCCTCGTGGGTTCCGTTATGTTTGCCTCGTACGGGGTTGTCCCACTCCAGGCCAAGCCAAAGCCCTTCCGTCGGAGGGACAGTTCCCACGAACCGAACTGTGCCGCGCTCTCCGCTACAAGACACCCGCCTGCCCAGTGCGTCAGAGGGAACCTCTCCTGTGTCTACAACAGACATCATGTTTGTCTGGTCTTATTGAAACTTTGCTCCCCTAACGTTGATGACCTTATATAGGCTGTCCAAACACTGGGCTGACGTCACACGCAACACAAGCCATTGCCTAACAACACTGATCTGCACACAAGTCTCATAGATGGCACTGGATCCAGGCAGGGCTCATTTATCTGTATGGCACATTTCACCAACAAGGCAATTCACAAAGTGCTTTACATAAAACAACATGCATTAAGATGTCAAGACACAGAGGATCGACACATTATAAAAGGGCTTTTGAAAAATAACACCAGTAAAAATTAAAAGAAGTAGAAAGAAAATAAAATAAATGAAAAGAATGAGCTAGTATGCAGCTGTCTCTAGTATGCAGCTGTCTGCCAGCATCCCAGCATTTTTGCTTCATTCCAAACCTGTGGAAAGATTGGTTGCTTCATGCACGTAATTATGTGACAAATTGGGCTTGCATTGTAATCTGGCTCAATAACGAGGAAGTCTCATAATAATACCTGGTTTCCTGCACGGTCTCTATAGATGAGAACTCGCCACATTAATTATAGAACTCGCCACTTCTTTCTAGTTTTTCTTCTTCACTGTTGACAGACAGAGAAGACCCTATCAATTTATCTCTGCACCATGGGACTCGTAATATGGAGAACAATCCTGCATTTGTACATGAGTGAGTGCCAGGTTTTATTATTCTATCAATTGATGTTTCCGGCGTAATAATAGAAAATAAAAGTATGACTATAGGTGTGTTTTTCTCACTTACAGATCCTTGACGTTTCTATTTCAATGAAGTGAGGGCTCCTTCGTAACATTCTAGTTCAATTTATGATAGTATAGTAAATGGTATTGAGTTGAGGGATTGATTCATTGATTGATTGAATACTTTATTAGTCAGAAATGTAAACAGCACGTGTTGCAGTAAGACATTAAGGCTAAAAGGATAACACAAGGGGCATCATTGTATGTATGAATATGTACTGCATGGTAAATGCATATTTATAATAAAAAGCCCAGCTTTTCTGTAGTGTTGCCTGCTGTATGATAGATCCCATAAATGTACAATGCTTTGCTAAAGGCAGTCTTTCTGGGCACTGAGCAGCAGTGGTGTAAAGTAGCCAAGTACATTTACTCACTGTACTTAGGTATTTTTTTTTACTTTACTGACGTATTTCCAATTTTCGGGCGGGGGGCAAAAGTAATATAATATGTAATATAATATATTACTTTTGATTCCAACTAGTTAGTAATATAATAACTTTTTTAAGGAGTAATAATTATGTTATAAGTAACATATTACTCTCCTGAGTAATATTGCCCAACACTGATTAATATCAAATCAAACTTTATTTATGGAGCACATTTAAAACTATCGAGATTGACCAAAGTGCTGTACACAGTAAAATCAAAGCATTAAAAAAAATCAAACACTCAATAAAACATTATGCATGTGAAACCACATGGTATCAAAACACACAATTAAAATAATATGTATAAAGAGGTCAAGTGTAATCAAAGGCCAACAACATAAGTAAGTATATATAGTAATAAGTATAGCCCTTCAGCTTGGCCTATTAGACTGTATCCGTATAGGGAGGGAGGGATTGATTGATTGATTGATTGATTGATTGATTGAATACTTTATTAGTAGGATTGTTAACTGTACATGTAGTACAGACTAAGGTTATGCTGAAAGGATAACACAAAAGCCCCAGGGGGCTTGTTTCCATTGTGGTCCGACCGTCCATGACTGGACGGCAGTTTCACTGTGCAGCCCTTCTGTAGTTTAACAGTGTATTACAAATGGGTTATTATGGCTGTATTGATAACTTATCAATTAATAATAATTGATAAACCACTCATACTGCTTGTCCAAAGGACGTGCACATGGTATCGCTTCTCTCGTGTTTTCGTAGACGGTAGACGACATATGATAGTGCTTGACCCCTGTCACCTTTCAGTCATGTAGTGTGGAAACCACAACTTGAGCTAAAGTTGTAATGTGAACTTCACAATGACTTGATGACTTGCGTGGAAGGAAGTCCTGCAGTGTGTATGTGTCTGCACGTAACTGTCAAAAGCTTAATTCAGAGCATTGAAAGTATTATTTTAATCCCACCAATGGTGTACTTACCAGGGCCCCAGGCTCTAGCCTGGGTGAATGAACTACTTCTATCAAGTTGTGCGCAGCTACTGTACGTCTGTCGATGATGTATGCCCTTGAAGGGCCCCCTGGCCTGGGATGGCTGTGGTGCTGTAGGTTGGCTTCCGAACAATCAATCAGTCAGTCAGTCAGTCAGTCAGTCAGTCTAGTAAATGTTTTAGTTTATAAATGTTTTAGAAATTGCTGAGTCATTTCATGTACAGCTCAGCGCAAGTGTGAACACTCAACCTGTTGCCTGACCATCTTCTACACACATGCACAAAGGCAGCTGTGCACATAATCACATCTCTTGTCAGGGTTTTAGTAAGATGGACTTAAACAAGTTAATTTAACTTTATTAACTTTGTGAAAGTAATTTCCCAGCTGAATCTTTGTATGTAGTATGTATCTTTGCATTTAGTATGTAGTATGTCAACATGTAATGTCACTCACTGGCAATATGTGTTATGTTGACACCAAAAGAAAAAACAACAACATGAAAGTAACTCAGCGTGCTCTGTTTTTCCACCTACAGTGTCTATTTTCCTGTACATACCTTCACATGCAGGTAAGCATCTTCTCTGAAAAAAGAAAATAAGGTATATTTTGAAAAAAGGTAATGTTATGACATTGTAAATGTGAATTCATTTCTTTTTGACTGATAGAAGCTGCTCAGCTCAGATTAGTTGGGTCTTCTCGCTGCTCTGGCAGGGTGGAGGTCTATCACAACAACCTCTGGGGAACAGTCTGTGGTGACTACTGGGACCTGAAAGATGCTGAGGTGGTTTGCAGAGAGCTGAGCTGTGGGACGGCACAGAGTGCTCCTGGAAGTGCCCATTTTGGCCGAGTCAATGGTCCAATCTGGATGGATCACGTTGACTGTTCAGGAAGTGAAATGTCTCTAACTCAGTGCCCACACAGTGGATTCGGTGTACATGATTGTGGTCATGGTGAGGATGTTGGTGTCGTCTGCTCAGGTAAGAGAAGTGGATGTCATGGAACTCATCACAGATACATGTTTGTATAAACATCACAAAGTTGTAACACTATTTATTTCATGCTCAGGTTTAGTGAGGCTGGTGAATGGTAGTGGACAGTGCTCTGGCAGGGTGGAGGTCTATCATAACAACAGCTGGGGAACAGTCTGTGATGACGACTGGGACCTGAAAGATGCTGAGGTGGTTTGCAGAGAGCTGAGCTGTGGGACGGCACAGAGTGCTCCTGGAGGAGCATATTTTGGCCAAGGGACTGGTTCAACCTGGCTTGAAAACATGGGTTGTTCAGGAAGTGAAACATCTCTAACTGAGTGCTCCCACAGAGGATTTGGTGAACACAACTGTGGACACGATGAGGATGCTGGTGTCGTCTGTTCAGGTAAAAGTTCTGATTTATCTCGGCCAGGCCGAGGTGAGATTCTTCCACCCCTCTGTGTGTGTGTGTGTGTGTGTGTGTGTGTGTGTGTGTGTGTTTGTGTGTGTGTGTGGGGGGGGGGGGGTCGCCAACTGCTGGAGTGTTAAATGCCAAACTTTTCATGCACGCAGCCAGTAGGCCCATGTCAGACAGTCTTCAAAAAAGAAATCTCTATTAATATTCCTCTCTCCCTCCAGAACATCCACCCCTTCCTCCCTCCCTCCCTCCAGAACTTCCATTCCCTCCTCCCTCCCTCCCTCGAACATCTCGTCTGCTAGTGATTGGAACTGTAGCAGCTCTGCTCCTCCTCGTACTGCTGCTGTTAATTGGTCGCTGGCTGATGTTCCGAAAGCCTGCAGCCAGGACTAACCAAACAGTCTGTGAGTAATACTAATTCTATTCGCGAGAATGCTACGCACACCAAAGTCCTTATAGTGGTGCCGGCAGAATAATATGATAGTCTTCAAGAGACAAGAAGGTGGCCGCACACACTGGTAGCCAAATTCCAGAGTGAAAAGACACAAACCTTTTGTCAGTTACCTGCCAAAACGTTGGTTTCTTTTTACTCTGCGTCCAAAAATAAAGTATTGGAACTTTGGCTACCAGTGTGTGCGACCACTTTCTTTCTAATACTAATTCTAAACGTAGCCTCTTCATCTTGATGCATCAATTTAAACGGATCGGTCAAGTCTCTGGTCGAATAGAAACTAGCAGCCGTCTTGGGTCTCCAAGAAAGGAGATGCAAACAGCTGATGAAGATGTTGGCAAATGGGTAGTTGTTGGACGATGCAATTATTTTACGTGTGCGGATTTTGCCACATCTGGTGTATTATGCCTACTAGACCATACCCGGTGAAGTGCGCAGGCGAAAGTAGTGCGCAATTCTCTGGGAGACTGGTAGCCAATACAATTTCAGAACAGATGTACAGATTGGCATGAAACTTGGAGGGAATGATTATTATTGCCCTGAACAGATGGCCAGATGGACTTTGGGTCAAAAAAAGCTAAAGGTCAAGGTCATAATCAAGAGTCATACAACAAGAGATGAACCCTTTTTGCAGCAGCCATTTTGAGACATAAACACGAAGGCAATAATGTGAATTGCAGGTGTGATTAATTTAGGTTTGTGTGCCAGCATGAAGTTTTAAAGGATTAAAGGATTTCCATGCTGGCACATAAACCCCAGCATCCTTATTGTGGGGAATACTTTAGCAGAAAATAGCAGATCAAAAAGCTTGTCGATCGGCTATTTTCAGCAAAAGTTTTCCCCACAATGACATAAAACAGAAAAGACACTAGCAGAGCACTGAAGGAACATTTGTGGTTTAAGTGGTTAATAAACCTCCCTGTAGTGTGAACACTAGTCCTGGTTTGACTATTATGACCTGATCTGCCAGAACTAACACTATGCTCAGTATATCCTTTTATCCTTTCTGCACTGCATTTGTTTGAAAAAAGTTATCATGAGCTACTTTTAGTAATTTTAGTTTTACTTAAGTAAAGCTTCCTTATAGTACTCTTTCCAGCCCCATGGTCAGTAGTTGCTGAATTCAAAATAACAGTTAAGGATTTCTTGTATAATATTTTCACACACACACACACACACACACACACACACACACACACACACACACACACACACACACACACACACACACACACACACACAGATGCATGCACGCACATGCACACACTGATGTTATTGATGTCCACACGTAGAGACAGGATACAAGTACGTTTGTGTCCTCACTGTTCATGGAAGAGGCAACGTCGGCCGCCGTAGACTACATCAGAGTAGTGCCTTCCTGTATGCAAGCCAGATGATGCCATATACTGTAGCCACAGACGTTGCTATAATGCATCTAAAATCTGCACCTACTACATTAAAGCTGGTAGTTACAACAGGTGTGGTTGTTAAATGTTACAAAAAACAACACTGGCCTCTCACCGCCATTCTCACGCACGCACGCACGCACGCACGCACGCACGCACGCACGCACGCACGTAGGAATTGAATAATGAGATCAAGTTGATTTGATTTAACATATGACACCAACACTGATATACCTTTATGAATGTACAGTATGTATTTCTTCTAAGATGTGATGATGAACACCTACAATACAGAGGGGAGAGATGATGATGAAAAGGATGAAGAAGACTACGTCAATGCAGTGGTCTCCACCTGTCACCAAGGCACAAATGATGACAGTGATGACTACGAGAAAATGTCAGTACATTGAGGGTTTGAAATGAACCTTCTTTTTTTCCTATTCCAAGTAGATTTTTAATGCAGGCTAAATGTGTTCCCATCTCCTGTGCTGGTCATTAACTTATAGATATCACGCTGAACTAATGTCTTCTCATGTCGATCTCAGAGACTGCATGGCAGAGGAGAATGATGAGACAGACATGTACCCCGACTACCCCGCACCCAAGAAACCCTGCACCAAAGAACATCCCAACCCTGGAAGGGGAGCAGTGGAGGGCCAGAGTGTCGATAAAGAAGGACACTACGTGGCCATGCATCCCTGCAATGAACATGAGCAGGACAACATCTATGTTAACCCAGACATGTCCCCCGAGAGCGGCACCAAAGAACATCTCAGCACTGGAGGGAGAGCAGCAAGTCTACTAAGTGTTGTTGTTGAAGAAGATACAACTACATAGCCTTTGAACCCTGCCGTGAAGATATGCTAACTGATGCCTTGTAGGCTAAGGCAGGGTTTCTCAAAGTGGGTGCCGTGGAACCCTAGGGTGCCGTGACTCCAGTCCAGGGGTGCCGCAGAATACTTTGATAATATTTGGAAAATCACTTCAGTTAAACCACTTAGAGCCTCTATGCTTAGTAAAACAGACCTGAGCTTAGTAAAACAGACACTGTACTTGATGAGTTATTTTTCCATCTACCCCAACTCCCGCCACCAAAAATAGCAGATCTACAAGCTCACAACGCGTCACAACGTGACACGTTGTGAGCTTGTAGATCGTCTATTTTTGGTTAACGTTACACCCAGACTAGGGATGCTGGGGTTTAAGTGGTTAAACGTCAAGTATAAAGTTATTTTCAGTCTGTTCTAATGGAAACGGATATTCCTCTGTGACATACTGTATCGGAGTATCTGGGAGCAGTATGGGTTAGCGCCCCATGCTGTGTCTTCCGTGAGGAAGAAGCCCAACAAACCCGCGGTGAGGCCTTTAGGAGGGCCATTCCATTCCAGCGTACCGCAAGCGGAGCTAATACCATTAGACGGCCCAATCTAGTGGTATCGGCCCAAGGAACCATCACGCCAGAAGGGAATGTTTGGATCGGGGCGGTGCATCTGATCTGGCGCAGCGCTCAGGTCCTGGACCTGGTGAGACGAAGGAGGAGCCCGGCCAGGAGACAACCCACAGTGCCTAGTCCCTCCACGTGCCAGAGCCTCCCCGAGTCCCGGCAGAGTACTTCCGGAGAAGCGGACTGAGTGGCCCTGTCTTTCCCTATAGGACTGACCGTGGGTGCTACTGGGACGTAAGTCGGGGCTTGATCAACCCTGGCTGGGTCACCTGGGCGAGGGTGTATGTTGTATGTTGCGAGACCCGAAACACCCTAGGACCCCAGGCTACAACACTGATGATGCGTCCCAGTTGCATCCATGTGATGTATTTCTTTATTATTATCGGAGGGGGAAAGATTTGCATATTTACGTAGCGTAATATGACTAAGATTCCAAATAAGATTAAAAAAATGAACAGTGTAATTTCAGGGGTGCTGTGGATGAAAACGTTATTTGCAGGGGTGCCCTGAGTCAAACAAGTTTGAGAACCACTGGGCTAAGGCCATGTTCAACGTGTAATTACAATTCAGTTTTATTAAATTGAAATCTGTTTTACTTCGGGCAGGAAGAGGAGAGAAATGCGAAACAAGGCGGTTTTGGATTGGAATCCAGGTCCTCAAATACCAGTGGGCTCAGCCCCAGTTGAATGTAATGTATTCTATTTAATTTATCGAATAGAAGACAACATACACAGCATGTTTGTTAGTTTGACGTTGACTAAACCCTTATGATAAAGAGAAGTTCTTCGAATAACTAAATGATATCCAAACTCATTTGGATGTCAGGAGATGTATCTCCTCAGATAGAACTTTAGTTCAGGTTTGTAGATTTTGAAACATTCCGGTTTAAAAGAAAATGTTGAACTCTCCGTACAATGAGCAAATGAAAATAGGCTAGATAATCTCTTTGATACTGTAAATAAGCTGCTTTTTGTTATTAGTTTGCATGCATTTAACCCATTTAGGGCGGGAACCCCTATTTGTAACTATACCTTTCAAGACGGGAACCCCTTTTGGGGTTTTTGTTGCTATGTACAGTAGCAACATCATTTGGTAAAATTGTTGGTAAAGTTTCCATCGTGGTCATGACGGCAGTTTCGCTGTGCAGCCCTTCTGTAGTTTAACAGTGTGTTACAAATGGGTTATGGCTGTATTGATAACTTTTCAATTAATAATAATTGATAAACCACTCATACTGCTTGTCCAAAGGACGTGAGCATGTGTTCTGTTTCATGCATGTAATTTTGGTAATTTTTGAATAAATATTTGAAGTTTTTCAGAAAACTTAGGTCAGGATTTAGAAGGCGTTTTTAGAATCGGTCTCAGGTCTGAATGGGTTAAGGAAACATTTATAATCTAGTCTAAACAATCATAATGTTTAGAATAGATAGATATAGATATTCCAAAGGAATTGGTTTTGGTTGTAATTTAGCATTTTGTTTATTTACTTTTGCACACTTTAACATGGAAGTCAATTCTGGCCTGTACATTATACTATGGATTCTTTATGACATATGAGGCCAGATTTGACTGTGCACGAGACCCCCATAATTCCTCAATATATTATTTTTTTAATTTTGGTTTTAAGGTACATCTACAGTGCTTGATTTGTTGAAAGAAATGACAGCAAATGCATTATAATTATGTCAAAATGTTATTTGACTGCGACTGAATCCTGGTCCAGGACATGTACTGCATTTCACTGCTCTCTTAAAAGATAGCACAGGGGTCACCCTTGTGACCTTTGTGATTTTTTAGTTTCTTACATACTATTTTGTTCTTTTCATTTCTGCACAAACAAAAGTAATGGTTGGGATGTTAAATTGTTTAGTGTTATTTTGAATAAAGATACTGCAGACTGTACAGAGAACATGAGACGATCAGGACGCATGCTTACTCATTCAGTGGCACTGGACGTCTAAAACGTCCGTTGATATAAGCCCTGTGTGCCACAGGGCTTAAAACGTAAAAAAAACGTAAAAGAAAAAGAAAAAAAAAAGAATCTATTTTTTTTTGGGGGGGGGGGGGATTTGCTGCTCCATTTACTCTTTGTTTAACTTCTTACTGAAAAGGCTGTATCTCGGCTCCTAGCACTTTTTTTCACAATGAATTTTGGCTGTGGCACTCAGAGCCAAAGTTCCATAAATAAGCTGGGCACTGAATGAGTTAAGATGGCTGAACCACCTCACCTGGCTCCTTTCTATATATTTATTGAGCACAGAATAGATTTGTTTGCTCACATAAAATGTACATACAATTTCTCTTGAAAATATAATTCATGTGCTTGCTTCAAATCTCCCACTGCTCACTCAGGAATAAGGCACTTACAGTAGGTATATAACGCCATAATTCAGTCCTGCTAGCAAGCTTATGGAATGACTTTTAGGGCCACTAAATGGTGTTTGATATCTTTGAACAGTAGGATAACTTTTGCTTCATTCCAAACCTTGATTGGCTGTTTCATGCATGCAATTATGTGACAAATTGGGCTTGCATTGTGATCTGGCTCAATAACGAGGAAGTCTCACCGTGATCATGGTTTCCTGCACAGTTTCTATAGATGACGACTCACCACATTAATTGTCGAACTCACACTTCTTCCTAGTTTAGTCTTCACCTTCACCGGAGACTGACAGAGAAGACCCTATGAATTTATCTCTGCGCCATGGGACTCGTAATATGGAGAAAAATCCTGTATTTGTTCATGAGTGAGTGCCAGGTTTTATTATTCTATCAATTGATGTTTCCGGCGTATTAATAGAAAATAAAGGTATGACTATGGGTGTGTTTTTCTATTTCAATGAAGTGAGGGCTCCTTCGTAACATTCTAGGTCAATTTATGATAGTATAGTAACTGGTATTGAGTTGAGGGATTGCGTGATTGATTGATTGAATACTTTATTAGTCAGAAATGTAAACGGCACGTGTTGCAGTAAGACATTAAGGCTACAAGGATAACACAAGGGGCATCATTGTATGTATGAATATTTACTGCATGGTAAATGCATAATAAAAAGCCCAGCTTTTCTGCAGTGTTGTCTGCTGTAAGATATATCCCAGAAATGCACAATGCTTTGCTAAAGGCAGTCGTTGTGGGCACTGAGGGTGAGCATCCTCGTGGTGACTGTGCCCGAGGTGCGCCCAGATAGAGGCGGTGGACGGAGACATCCACAGTAGCTCCTCGGCGCTCCAAATGATGCTCGCATCCTGGGATGTCAGCCAGCCAGGTTCTTATCGGTCACAGTTACACCCAGGGCCGGACTGGGACCAAAATTCAGCCCTGGCATTTTGGTCCGGACCGGCCCACCGCCCCCCCCCATTTTGTCAACGGGGGGGGGGGGGGGGGGGGGCGTTTCACTGTTTCAGCCCAGCCCTGCACATGAACTCTGCGGCCGCACTGAGGCGCCTGCTGGAAAGCATCCCAGCCCAAACATTAACGTAACTAATAATTGGGCCGCGCGACTCGGATATGACCGTAATAACCCTAAAACATTTTTTAAAATATATTTTTCAAAAAAAAAAAAAAAAAAAAAAAAAAAATTTTTTTTTTTTTTTTTTTTTTTTGGCCCAGTGGCCCACTGGCCCAGCGGCCCACCGGGCATTTGCCCGGTACGCCAAATGGCCAGTCCGCCGCTGGTTACACCTATACGGAGGGTCCCTTTTGCTCTTACCAGGGTCTACTTCCCGGTCACAGTTTACGTTTTAAAGTTGAATCATTGGTGGTGACAAAACCTGAGACAGGGAGTTGTGGTTGTCACCGAGGCAGGGGCGGACTGGCCATTTGCAAAAACGCAAAAATCTAAAATGACACGGATGCTTTCCCGGTTTTAATGGGTTTTTAAGAATAGCCCTTCAGCTTGGCCTATTAGACCGGTCCTGTGCTCCGTAGAAGAGGGATTGATTGATTGATTGATTGATTGATTGATTGATTGATTGATTGATTACTTTTATTAGCAGGATTGTTAACAGTACAGTCAAAGGTTGTGCTAAAAGGATAACACAAAAAGCCCCAGGGGGCTTGTTTCCATCGTGGTCATGACGGCAGTTTCGCTGTGCAGCCCTTCTGTAGTTTAACAGTGTGTTACAAATGGGTTATGGCTGTATTGATAACTTTTCAATTAATAATAATTGATAAACCACTCATACTGCTTGTCCAAAGGACGTGAGCATGTGTTCTGTTTCATGCATGTAAATAAATACACTGCTCAACTTCTGAATGTTGATAAACACTTTAATAAACAATTCTGCTTCTTGATGACCATTTAAGACAGTTATAGTACTGGTTTGAATCTGTACAATAATGTGCAGTATACTTTTTTATTTACTTTCACTTACCTGCACGCACACGCGCGCGCGCACACACACACACACACACACACACACACACACACACACACACACACACACACACACACACACACACACACACACACACACACACACACACTCAGAGAGAGAGTGTATGTATCTATGTGTAGAGAGAGTAATTATTGAATTAAATAATAATAATGAACAGTAATTGTGTCCCATCTTGCACATGGTATCGCGTCATTTCCCATCTCTCGTGTTTTCGTGACAAGAGGACGGTAGTGCGTGACCCAGCTGTCACCAGCCAGTCATGTAGTGTAGAAACCACAACTTGAGCTAAAGTTGTAGTGTGAACTTCACAATAACTTGACGACATGCGTGGAAGGAAGTCCTGCAGTGTGTGTGTGCCTGCACGTAACTGTCAAAAGCTTAGTTCAGAGCATTGAAAGTATTATCATTTTTTTTGTTATCAATTGTTTTTATCTATCAATTATGCCAGTGCACATAAATGCATCATGAATAAAAAAGAAACAAAAACAAGATACAAATACATACACAAACATTGAAAGTGTTATTTTAATTCCACCAATGGTGTACTTACCAGGGCCCCAGGCTCTAGCCTGGGTGAATGAACTACTTCTATCAAGTTATGCGCAGCTACTGTACGTCTGTCGATGATGTATGCCCTTGAAGGGCCCCCTGGCCTGGGATGGCTGTGGTGCAGTAGGTTGGCTTCCAATCAATCAATCAATCAGTCAGTCAGTCAGTCAGTCTAGTAAATATATAATATAAATGTTTTAGAAATTGCTGAGTCATTTCATGTACAACACAGGATGAAGGTGCGCAAGTTTGAACACACACCCTGTTGCCTGTCTTCTACACACATGCACAGAGGCAGCTGTGCACATAATCACACATAGCTCATGCACTTCCTCAGTAGTTGGCAAGATATAGGGGGCTTTGCTGGCTTTGTCCTGCAAACCACATCTACAAAGAGTAAAGGCGTGAAAAAGAGAAAAAGTTTGAAAAGAGCACAAGTTTTATCTCTAGCATTCATGTAACTTATACTGAATTGTTACTAAGAAGATTTTCACTTTGAAAAAGGTTAAAAGTTCTCGTCAGGGTCTTAATAAGATGGACTCAAACAAGTTAAATTAGCTTTATTGTCCGTTTGCAATTATTGTGAAAGTAATTTCCCAGCTGAATCTTTGTATGTAGTATGTATCTTTGTATGTAGTATGTAGTATGTTAACACGTTTCAAAGTGTAATGTCACTCACTGGCGATATGCGATATGTTGACACCAATAGAAAAAAACAACATGAAAATAACTCAGCATGCTCTGTTCTTCCACCTACAGTGTCTATTTTCCTGTACATACCTTCACATGCAGGTAAGAAACTTCTCTGAAAAAAAGAAAAATATATACATTTTGAAAAAAGGTAATGTTGTGACATTGTAAATGTGAATTGATTTATTTTTGACTGATAGATACTTCTCAGATCAGATTAGTTGGATCTTATTCTCGGTGCTCTGGGAGAGTGGAGGTCTATCGTAACAACAGCTGGGGAACAGTCTGTGACGGCAACTGGGACCTGAAAGATGCTGAGGTGGTTTGCAGAAATCTGAGCTGTGGGACGGCACAGAGTGCTCCTAGAAGTGCCTATTTTGGCCAAGGGAATGGTCCAATCTGGATGGATGATGTGAATTGTTCAGGAAGTGAAATGTCTCTAACTGAGTGCCAAGACAGTCGGTTTGGTGTAAACTGTGTTCATCATGGTGAGGATGCTGGTGTCATCTGTACAGGTAAAAGTGATGTTGTGTCATGAATGTAAAATAAATGTACAGTATATAAAATCAGGTGTCGGGGTGGGCTGTCTGTCTGTCGGTCTGGGATTCCTCGCCAACTGCTGGAGTGTTCAGTGCCACACTTTTCATGCACGCAAACAGTAGGCCAAGGTCAAAGTCTTCAAAAACGTAATCTTCCAAACGTATTTCTCTATTAATCTTCCTCCCTTCCTCCTCTCCCTCCAGAACGTCCATCATCTCGTCCACTAGTGATTGGAACTGTAGCAGCTCTGCTCCTCCTCTTACTGCTGCTGTTAATTGGTCGCTGGCTGATGTTGAGGAGGAAATTCAGAAAGCCTGCAGCCAAGACTAACCCCACCGTCTGTGAGTAATACTAATTCTAAAGATAGCCTCTTCTTCTTGATGCATCAAGGTATTCCTATCGGTCAAGTCTCTGGTCCAAGACAGGAGAAGCAAACAGCTGATGAAGATGTTGGCAAATGGGTAGTTGTTGGATGATAACATTATTTTACTTCTGCGGATTTTGCCCTATCTGGCGTATTACAGTATGTCTATTATAATGTCAGTGTAAGAACTGAGTTTGTGATCTCATTAGCTGTGCACCAGGAAATTCAAGTGACAATTAATAAATCGAACAGCTGCTCCTAAATATGCATGAAGTTAGCTGTAAAGGATTTCCATGCTGGCACATACAAATAAATCTGCTGTGAGATGGGTCTATTCTGTGTGTGTGCTGGTAGACACTAAGTGGAGCAATTCATTGACATATTTAACACATTTTATAGTGTAAACACTTTATTTCATGATCACATTTCAGCTATTTCAGTCAGGGCCATTTTTGTTAAATGAAAATATGATTTGCTATCTTAAAGCAGTATTGTTATAATTGTCAGTATGAGCAACTGATAAATTGAGATATGTGTGAAGGAGAAGCTGGGTGGTGGTGGGTTTAATGCGAGCAGATAGACATGCAGAGCAGTGAGACATTTTTAACCACCTAAACCCCAGCATCCTTATTGTACGTGGGGAAGACTTTCGCAGAAAATAGCAGATCAACAAGCTTGTGTATTAGGGTGTATACTGTATTAGGGTGGATCATCTACGTGTACTAAGTACCAGACTAGGTTTGAATGAGGGCAAGTTGATTTGATTTAACATATGACACCAACCTTCTTCTAAGGTGTGATGAACGCCTACATTACAAAGGGGAGAGATGATGATGAAAAGGATGAAGAAAACCACGTCAATGCAGAGGTCTCCACCTGTCACCAAGGCACCGATGATGACAGTGATGATGACTATGAGAAACCGTCAGTACATTGAGGGTTTGAACTGAACCTTCTTTTTTTCCTATTTCAAGTTGATTTTTAATGCAGGCTAAATGTGTTCCCATCTCCTGTGCTGGTCATTAACTTATAGATATCACGCTGAACTAATGTCTTCTCATGTCGATCTCAGAGACTGCATGGCAGAGGAGAATGATGCTATCTATGCTAACCCAGACATGTACCCCGAGAGGAGCGCCAAAGAAAATCCCAACCCTGGAAGGAGAGCAGTGGAGGGCCAGAGTGTCGATGAAGAAGGACATTACGTGGCCATGCATCCCTGCAATGAACATGAGCAGGACAGCATCTATGCTAACTCAGACATGTCCCCCGAGAGCGGCACCAAAGAACATCCCAACCCTGGAAGGAGAGCAGTGGAGGGCCAGAGTGAAGATGAAGAAGGACACCATGTGGCCCTGCATCCCTGCAATGGACATGAGCAGGACAGCATCTATGTTAACCCAGACATGTCCCCCGAGAGCAGCACCAAAGAACATCTCAGCCCTGGAGGGAGTGTCGTTGTTGTTGATAAAGAAGACGACTACATAGCCTTTGAACCCTGCGATGAAGATAAGGAGGACAACATCTATGCTAACTGATGACTAGTAGGCTAAGACCATGTTCAACATGTAATTACGATTCAGTTTTATTACATGTAAATCCGTTTTACTTAGAGAGAGGAGAGAGATGCGAAACAAGACAGTTTGCGATTGGAATCCAGGTCCTCAAATACGTACCAACGGGCTCAGCCACTTGTAATGTAATGTAATGTATTCTATTTACACATACACAGCATGTTTGTTAGTTTGACGTTGACTTAACCCTTATGATAAAGAGATGTTCTTTGAATAACTAAATGATATACAAACTCATTTGGATGTCAGGAGATGTATCTCTTCAGATAGAACTTTTGTTCAGGTTTGTAGATTTTGAAACATTCCGGTTTAAAAGTAAATGTTGAACTGTCCTTACAATGAGGGAATGAAAATAGACTAGATAGTCTCTTTGATACTGTAAATAAGCTGCTTTTTGTTATGAGTTTACATGCATCTAAGGAAACCTTTATAATCTATTCTAAACAATCATAACGTGAAAATCTAGTGAAAACTCACAAATATTCCAAAGGAATTGGTTTTGGTTGTAATTTAGCTTTTTGTTTATTTTTTGCCATTGCTTTGGCACACTTAACATGGAGGTCAATCCTGGCCTGTACATTTTACTATGGATTCTTTATGATATTTGAGGCCTGGTTTGTTTTTGATGACTGTCAAATGCAGACAACTCACCATCTCAATATGATATTTGACTGTGCACGAGACCCCCATAATTCCTCAATATATTAATGTATTAATTTAGTTTTTAAGGTACATCTACATTGCTTGATTTGTTGAAAGAAATGACAGCAAATGCATTATATGTCAAAAGGTTTTGTGACTGCGACTGAACCCTGGTCCAGGAAATGTGCTGCATGTCCCTGCTCTCTTAAAAGACAGCAGGCCCCTTGTGACCTTTGTGATCTTTAAAGTCTCTTATATACTATTTTGTTCTTTTCATTTCTGCACAAACTAAAGTAATGGTTGGGATGTTAAAGTGTTTTGTGTTATTTTGAATGAAGATACTGCAGACTGTACAGACAACGTGTTTCTATATTCACTTTGTTGATCATCCATCCATTCATCCATCCATCTATCCATTCATCGTCCTGCTAGCAAGCTTATGGAATGACTTTTAGGGCCACTAAATGGTGTTTTGCATGCATGCAATTATTTTGTGACAAATTGGTCTTGGGCTTATGATCTGGCTCAATAAAGAGGAAGTCCCACAATAATCATTATTTCCTGCACGGTTTCTATAGAACTCACCATATTAATTCTAGAACTAACCACTCCTAGTTTTGTCTTCTCCTTCACTGGAGACTGACAGAGAAGACCCTATCAATTTATCTCTGCACCATGGGACTCTTAATATGGAGAAAAGTCCTGTATTTGTACACGAGTGAGTGCCAGGTTTTTATTATTCTATCAATTGATGTTTCCCGATGTATTTACTTTTCTCACTTACAGATCCTTGAAGTTTCTATTTGAATGAAGTGAGGGCTCCTTCATAACATTGTAGGTCAATTCATGATAGTATAGTAACTATATACTATATTATAGTTACTATTATAACTATAATATAGTATAAAGTATTGAGTTGAGGGCATCATTGTATGTATGAATATTTACTGCATTGTAAATGCATATCGTCTCTGTCGGGTGGAAACCGCATATGTCCAAAACTGTTACTTTTCAGGATTCAGATTAAAACATAGCAAAAGTAGCAGATCGACAAACTCAAAACGCTTCGCGTGGATCTGTT
>NC_139948.1:41198986-41383986 GCF_963454915.1 Gymnoscopelus microlampas
TTTTGCTAATTATATTATAAAAATATTTTCTATCACTAGTAGCATTTATACCATCACTATTTAGAATTTTCATTACTATTTTTATGAATTTATTATCCTATTTTTAGGTTAAATTTGTTTTTATTATTTGTATAAATATATTATGACATTTGTATTAATTATTTGTATAAATATATATATCTCAATAACATACTTTCCATGTATATGAAGTGATTGCTTCACACATATAATATAAGCACTCACAAACATATTTCTCCACATATGTATATGTGCATATGAATGTAAGCACACACACATAGATGTGGATACTCACTTTCATATTTTTACCGATTCATTGCATTGATTCTATATATCTATCAATTACCTTTCCTTTATATCATTTCTTGTATGTTTTTATTGAGTTGGACATTTCAATTTTGTTGTCCAATGAGTTCCACAGACTTACCCCTATGACTGATATGCATCTCCCTTTGGAGTTTGTCCTTGATTTTTTTTTATTTTTAAGATGGCTGTTCCCCTGAGTTCGTATTTGCTTTCTCTAGACTTGAACAGCTCCTGCATGCAGCTTTGCAGTAGTTTGTTGTGTGCAGCTTGGAAGTAGTTTGTTGTGTGCCTTGTTCATTATTGCAGTGGAGTTGAGGTTGACTAGATCTTCCAATTTCAGTGTGCGGCTTTCGATGAATAGTGGGTTAGTTGGTGCATAGTAATCAGACAGACTAACTATTCTATTATGAAGTCAGTGTAAGAACTGTGTATCTTTAGTCTCTGCTTCAAGGGAGTTTGTGATCTCATTAGCAGTGCACCAAGAAAATGACAATTATTAAATTGAACAGCTGCTCCTAAATATTCCTCTCCTCATTGGCTGATATCAATCTGTGGGCTCTATTTTCGTTCAAAGATCCTCAACCCACTATTTGGGGATTTAGCATTGCTTCAAAAGTTTTCAGACACCAACCTTATTATCCCTAAAACACCTGCGCTACCCGTGACAATAATTTGTTTTGTATTTAAATCAGGCCCACTTTCGTTAAATGAAAATACTATTTGCAATCTTAAAGCTGTATTGTTGTAATGGTCTGTATGAGCAATGACAATGATAAATTGAGACATGATACTGTATCATCTCTGTCGGGTGGAAACTGTCCAAAAGTATCAAAAGTAGCAGATCTACGAGATTGTGGATCTGCTACTTTTGTATGACGCTGTAGTATGATCAAGTACAGTAGGGCATTCATTAATGAAAAAATCACAGACAGTGTGAAGTGGGCGGTGTGGTCATCACAGTGATGGAAGCTCACTTAAAAAAAAAGTTTTTTAAAAAAGTGCATAGTCCTATTTATAGGTTATTAATTTCATCATGTGTCTCGCTAGCCAATCACAGTGCTGAATAGAGTCAGCCAATAGAGTCAGCCAATCACAGTACAGCTAGGGGTGTACTAATGTAGAGGGGTGTGCTATTATGAGCCAATCACAGTACAGCGAAGGGTGTACTAATGAGGTGTCCCAACCCCACTTATAGGAGCGGCTACACCGCTCAAAAACACAAAATATGGAGAATTGGAGATAAGAGGTTTCAGCCTGACAGCAACGATTATGTGAAGGAGGAGCTGGGTGGTGGTGGGTTAATGAGAGCTTGAAGTGTAGGTAAGGGAAACAGTTTTAATAAAACTACACATATAATATTTTTGTGCATGGACGCACGCACACACACACACACACACACACACACACACACACACACACACACACACACACACACACACACACACACTTACTTATAGAGGGTGGATCTACTGTATGTGTACCAGACTAGGAATTGAATGAGATCGACTTTTCACATATGACACCAACACGGTCGGATATACCTTATGAATGTATGTTTTTCTTCTAAGGTGTGATGAACGCCTACAATACAGAGGGGAGATATGATGATGAAGAGGATGAAGAAGACTATGTCAATGCAGAGGTCTCCACCTGTCACCGAGGCACCGATGATGACAGTGATGATGACTATGAGAAAATGTCAGTACATTGAGGGTTTGAACTGAACCTTCTTTTTTCCCAATTTCAAGTTGATTTTTAATGCAGACTAAATGTGTTCCCATCTCCTGTGCTGGTCATTAAGTTATAGATATCACGCTGATCTAATGTCTTCTCATGTCGATCTCAGAGACTGCATGGCAGCCAGCAACATACACAAACACGTCTGCAACCCTGTTGAGGCAAATGATGCTATCTATGCTAACCCAGACATGTACCCCGAGAGGAGCACCAAAGAACATCCCAACCCTGGAAGGAGAGCAGTGGAGGGCCAGAGTGAAGATGAAGAAGGACACTACGTGGCCATGCATCCCTGCAATGGACACAGGGGCGTAGCACCAAATTCTGGGCCCTGGGGGAAAAGATTCACTGTGGGCCCCCCTAAGATTTTTTTTCTTTAAAAACACAAAACTTTTTGTTTTTGTTTTTTTTGGGCCCTAGTAACTCAGTCCCACTTACACCCCCCCTGTGACGCCCCTGAATGGACATGAGCAGGACAACATCTATGCTAATTGCTAACCCAGACATGTACCCGAGAGCAGCACCAAAGACCATCTCAGCCCGGAAGGAGAGAGTGGCAAGTCTACTGTGTTATTGACCCAGCCGTTTCGTCCTCAAACTCACTTGTTGATTCCTTGTCCGCCATGTTTGGACGCGGTGTCGACAAAGACCTTCGCTTTTCCTCCCTTTTTGACTTTGATGTCCCTCGATCTCTTCCGCATGCTATCGTTACCAATTGAATTACTTAACAGTAAAATCACTAATGTATGGAAAGTTAACTTGGAAATATATATATATTGTAAGGATTAATCCAGCCGTGTTACCGGAGCACCAGATTCAGGCAGCCATCCTGGTGCTTGCGTCACGTGACTCCAAGTCTACTAAGTGTTGTTGTTGATGCAGAAGACAACTACATAGCCTTTGAACCCCGCAGTGAATATAATCTAGGAACATCTATGCTAACTGATGACTAGTAGGCTAAGACGATGCAAAACAAGACGGTTGAATGTAATGTATTCTATTCAATGTATTGAATATAATACAACATACTCAGCATGTTTGTTATTTTGGGTTGATACAGTAGGAGCAGACTTGTTATTATTAAGTCTGTAATAATATTTTATACACCATAAAGTATTTTACGTTGACTAAACCCGTCGAATAAAGAGAGGTTCTTCGAATAACTAAATTATATCCAAACACATTTGGATGTCAGGAGATGGATCTCTTCAGGTAGAATTTTAGTTCAGGTTTGTAGATTTTGAAACATTCCGGTACAAAGAAATGTTCAAACTGTCCCTACAATGAGAGAATGAAAATAGGCTATAGATAATCTCTTATATACTTGATACTGTAAATAGGCTTGACTGCGACTGAATCCTGGTCCAGGAAATGTACTGCATTTCACTCTTAAAACAGGTTGAATCACCATTATTAAGAAATATGCCCATAATCAATCGCATGTGTGTGCTCACTCATACATAAGTTGTAATGAATCAGTTAACATGAATTTAAGATAGAAGATTAAGAGAACAGAATAAGGGTAACATGGGATAGGAATGGATCAGTGGTTCTCAATCTTTTTTAGCTCTGGACCACTAGCATATCTTAGTTAAATAATGACTGTTAAGGGCTTGTTTTAATTCGTTGCGTGTAATATTGTGCAGCAAATTCAATTAAACCCCTAACAGTCATTATTTAATTTCAAGCTTTTCCCCCCACACCACTCCCATATCCCCACCCAACACAACAGTGGTCCCCAGGTCGATTCTATATTTCATATCGCTCAATGACAACTACGTCAATTTACCAAGCCTCCGACACCCTCTCACCATGCCCACCCTGTACATGTATGTGGGTGCACATGTACACACGCATGTGTTTTGTAATAACGAAACCTTTGCCATTGAGGAAGTACATTTCCCGTATTTCGGTGGCTTCTGAGACCAGATTAAATAAGGATACTATGAAATAATAAAGCTGCTGCATATCTTACACCTGACACATATATTTGTTTTTGTTAATCCTATAAGCCAAACTTTCACCTAACTCTGGCAGAGATATTGCAATCACCCCTGTCTGTGTCTGTCTGCAGATATTCCTGAATATTTGTAAAATTGCTCAATGTCAATTTACCAAACCCTCCTCCCCATGCACACTCCATGCCCCAGCCCGTACATGCGTGTGTGGGTGCACATGCATACGTGCAAACACAGTTCTGTAATAATGAAACCTTTGCCATTGAGGAAGTCAGGTTCCTGTACAGTATTTCTGTGGCTTCTAGGTAACCAGATGAAATAAGGATACTAGTATGAAATAATGAATCTTGTATATCCTGCACCTGCCTCATTTGTTAAGCCTAAAACAAACTTTCACTTAATTCTGGCGGAGATATTGCATTCATCCCAGTCTATGTCTGTCCACATCTAGCAAAATACTGTACTCTGCCGATCAGTGTTTTGTGATTGCTGCCAGCGGGCCAATGACCTAAAATTCCTGAATAGTTGTCAAATCTTTCTACGTATGTCATTTTTGTATAATCGCAGAGCAATCGTTCCTTTAGGCTATGAGATAGGCTATGCATCCAGTGAGGCTATGTATCATCAATGTTATAATTAGACTAGTTTTGCTTGTAAATAATGATCTCTGATCTGTCATTGTTACGACCCTAACAGTTACTGCCGTAACAGTCATGTTGCATGATGTCATATTGATTAAGTCGGTCTTGCCTAAATATGGAGGGATGGTGGGATGATGGGTCTTCACATTTTGTGAGTTCAAAGTCTTAGGATTATGAATTCCAAAAATACGAAAATGTTGCAATAATATGTGACAAAATAATACACGCACGCACGCACGCACGCACGCACGCACACACACACACACACACACACACACACACACACACACACACACACACACACACACACACACACACACACACTTGAAAATCTACTTAAGATTTTGGAATGCCTATTTTCCCTTTTCCTTCACATTCCTATGAAATGTATCTAAAATACACTCACTGATGATCAGCCATGCAAAACACCTACAGAGAATGTAAATGGAAGTGAACTGCATGTGATAGGGAGGAAGTATCACCTGCACAGTTTCTATATGAGCTTTCACCACATTATATGTATTATAGAACTCCATTATAGTTCAGTCTTCAACTCCACTGGACAGTGACAGAGAAGACCCTATCAGTCTCTCCACCATGGAACTCGTAATGTGGAGAAAAATACTGTATTTGAACATAAGTGAGTGCCAGGTTTTATTATTCTATCAGTTGATGTTTTTGTTTCCTATGTATTAATATATTGAAAATTTAAATGGTCCTAAATGAAATTCTATCTCAATTTACCAGTATAGTAACTGGTATAAACTTGAGGGCATAATTGTGTGTATGAATGTTTACTGGTCTCAACCCAGCTTTTCTGCAGTGTTGTCTGTTGAACAATAGACTGTTTAATGGTATATGTTATAGCCTATCAGAGTATACACATGACTCATGACTGTGGGCTTACAGTATGTTGCATGTAAAATATATATTTTACATGCCAGTCACACAAATCTTACGGGGAATCCTCCTCAGCCAACAACTAGGAAAATAATGAATGCTTACTGTACACACACACCAACAAGGATTCAACATGAACACATTTATTTGCATGGTTATACAAAGGGGTCCTTGTGAGGTGCCAGCCAATGGATTAAACACTGAAAGATCAAGCAGTAGAGCCGCACACCTGTGGCTGCTGATGCAAATATTTTATTGTGGACACAGAGACAGAAAACACCAACGTTTCAGTCAGACTAGGCTGCCTTCTTCATTTATTTGAATGTTAACTATATAGACTTTTCTATAAATGTATTTTTACATTTTATTGTAAGGAATGAAACATTGTTTACATCTCAAGTGAAAATTCAAATTGAACATAACATTAAAAAAAATGTTTTATCAATGGGCAACAGCAGAAATTAATGTTTTATAATCCAGCTGGTTGAAATGAATAGGTATTATTAACTTACCTTTTTAACAAACCTTTTCTGATCCCATGGGGAAATTCAGTTGGCATAGAAGCACCGCGAAATGAAACACAGGACCGATATTGGGTTGAAGAGATACTGTATATCTATTAAGCTTTAAGAATTCATATACTCCCAAAGATTTTATTCTAATATTTAATATTAAAATAAAAACTTTGGGAGTAAACAGAGAATAACATACAGGGACTTGAAATAAGGAACCAAAAACCAAAGCGATTCTAAGGTCTTACCTGGACTGGCCCTCTGCACTTGGACCTCCCAGGATTTAACATACGTAGCTAACAGCTATTGTGCTGCCACTGGCTTCAGATTTGTTTAATATCTGTGTATTTGCATACATTTATTGTATCCTGTATTATGTTTTCTATTTACTTACAATGAGTCTGTAAGGATAACTCCCTCTTGTGGCTATTTTTGGTAATTTGGTCAAATATTTAACCCAGTCCAATGGTGTGACAGTGCAATCACAGTAGTAAGTAGCAGGTGTGATACTTTCCACAGCCACAAGTAACTGAGTCTCACTGCTGCAGACACACAGTTTCTCTCCTGCCTACTACCCAGGGGGCAAAGGGTACCCCCCTGCATTTGCCCTGCCATAAAAGGTTGGCCACCAGAAATAATATCTATGACCCAGTAGGATCACAACCTATATGGACAACCCGGTCAATTTTTTGCTGGAAATCCAATATGGCCGCCTCAATATTGGCCCCTATCAGAAAATAGCTTTGGCGATAACTTTTGAACCAGATGGGCTAGAAATGCAAACCTGGTGTCTATTTCATGGTTTCAGAGCATGAGAAACTCAATGGAATACTTATTTTTATGATTACGTGTGTCTGGACCTTTACTTTGCATATTTCCAAGATGGACGCCACCCGAAAATGTGTTTTACTATGACTTTTACAGTGACAGCTAACTGTTATGGCAAAAAGTCTGCTTTTTAAGCAATATGAACACATTTGGTCAGTTTGAGCTTTCATTTCTATGTTGCCAATATGGCTGCAGTCATAAATAATGTATGGTATTACATTTTTGCTCAGATTCTATCTATAGTTGTGGGGATGATTGCAGTGAAATATCTGAGAAAAAGCCCACAATGTATCTTATGTATCATTTTAATAAACTAACTACAATATAAACAGACACATGCACACTCCAAGACTTGCCAAAAACTTCAAGGCTATACAAATTAACATAGTGGTATGCATTCAAGTAACATAACAAAATATAGACTACTTAGTGACAAACAGAGTAAAAGCGGATTTGAGGTTGCCTACAAAAGGTTCATTTTGACCTCTATGGTGCTGTCTTGCCTGCTTCTAAAGCCAATGATACTATGGTACAATGCTATTCACTGTCACTGTTGTCACGTGTTGCACTGATCCTGCTGCATCGTGTCTCCAGTCCCTGGCAACGGCATCCTAAGTAGCATGGAATTTCCTTCTTTGCACAGGAACAGTTTTTCTGGCAGCCTTTGATAAAGCTGCATGATATTGCCTTGTTCATTGACACAGGCCAGGCTGGCTCGGTAGATGCAAGGGGGACTGCATTGCTATCCAGGCGAGGCGTCCAGAGATGGCAGTCCTAGGAGAGCAGCTGCTGCTTTTTCAGGAATCATTGAATGGGCAACCAACTGCAGTCCTCTGGGCAACCTTCCTGGAGATGTCAGATATTCTCCAAAGGTTTATCTACTACGATCGGGAAGGTGACTGGACAGGACATCTCTGTGAATCAGCAAGAATGCTACCCTACCTCACTGCAGCAGGCCACTACAAGTACGGGCAGCAATCTTTACCTCTGTATTTGGCTGAGATGAAGAAACTACCAGAAACAGCTTCAGAGGTACATGAAGCACTGATGGCAGGTGTATTTGTTGGCAGACGAGCAGATGGCAGCCACAACAGTGTTGCTCTTGACATGCTACTGGAGCAGACCTATAATGCTGATGCCAAGGAAGCAAGCGGTCTGGATGGCGTTACACTCAGCCCTGCTGCCCGGACAAAATGGGTCTACACAAAACCACTCACTGCAGCTGTCTCTGCAGAGCTCAAGTCTATGCTCCACCTCCACTCCTCCAACCCACACCATGAGTCTGGTCAGAGTCGTGTAACCCGGGATGCAGAGATGGTAGTCAAGGTCATGGCAGCAGTGGAGACTAACCCATTTACAGTGAGCACATCATCCATGATCAACATATCTACAGGACAGTGTGCTGATTCCACAGTCAAGGACGACTTGATGAGTGTGAAAGAACTGGGTCTGAAGGCACTGTGTGAATCACTGTCCAGTGATCAGAAGAAGACAATCATAATGAAGCTTAACACTTTCCACACTCAAAACACAAAATCCAAAAAATCGAAGGGGAAAACCTCAGCACCTGGCAAGAGCAATGAAATTACTGCCCTCCTGCGCATGACCCAAATCATAGCCAGTGGTGGAGAACTCAACCTTGTTGACTTTATAGGCAACCACGAGTGCAGTGACTTCCCCCCCTTCCTTCTTCCAGGAAGATGGCAGGATGAGAACAGGTTCCAAGGCTAGCCTTGTGAAGGTCCTGAAAGAGGAGACCAAAGTTGCATGCATCCCTGACCTGCCTACAGAAGACAGAAAAACAGCAGTAGTCATTGATGCCATGTATGCCATACGCCATTGGTCGTTCCTGAAAGGTGAAGCATTTGGAACAATCGCTGAACGATACCAACGTCTGCTGTTGAATGATGTGCCTGCTGGCACAGAGATCATTCACTTCTGTTGTGACCGGTACAGTGGACCTAGTCTTAAGACAGCTGAGCAAGAACACAGATATGCTCGACCAAAACCTTCCAAAGAATATGAAGTCAGTATGCATTACACAGCTCCAGATCCTCGGGAGTGTTTTGCTGTGTCAGCTAACAAGGCAAACCTATTGAGTTTCCTTTGTGACGAATGGTGTGAAAATGAGAAACTTAAGTCGGCCCTTGGTCCAACACATCTTTACCTGGGTGGCGGGTTTAAAGAAGAGACAATGAGTGTGGTGATCAAGAAGGGGTCTATTGAAGATGTCCCTGCACTAGAATCCACACAACAGGAGGCTGATACAAGAATAATACTCCACACCCTGTACAGGGTCCAGAATGACAAAGTTGACAGAGTTGTCATCCATGCCAATGACACAGACATCATCATCATGTGCCTTTACTATAAAGCAACCCATCTCAGATGCCTTCCAGAGCTGTGGGTGAGAACAGAGCAAAATTCATACCTTAATTCCTATCCATCAAATGGTATCAGCACTGGGGCTCGCATGGTGTCGTGCCCTGCCCTTTATCCATAGTTTAAGTGGCAGAGATACCACCAGCTATCCCTTCTTCACTGGGAAGAAGGCATGGTTCAAGGCCAGCATGTGTCTGGATCTCCCTGCACTTGAGGAGTTTGGTGATACTCTTCTGATTCCCTCTCAGATGACGTCATCAATCAGGCACAAGACCTCACAATTGCTGTATATACATCCAAAGCGGACCACCCGGAGGATTTTGACCTGAGTAAGCTTAGAGTGTACAAGTTCCTCAATAATAGATCAACCCTCTTAAAGCTGCTGCCCCCGACAGAGCATGCCTTTGACCTGCACCTGAGAAGAGCTGCTCTAGCAACCATAATAGATAAATGTGCACACATCGCCAAGCCGGATATTCCCTCTTTCGCAGAGTATGGATGGTCTCTCAGTGCTAGCAATGCAGTCCCCCTTGCATCTACCGAGCCAGCCTGGCCTGTGTCAATGAACAAGGCAATATCATGCAGCTGTATCAAAGGCTGCCAGAAAAACTGTTCCTGTGGAAAGAAGGCAATTCCATGCTACTTAGGATGCCGTTGCCAGGGACTGGAGACACGATGCAGCAGGATCAGTGCAACACGTGACAACAGTGACAGTGAATAGCATTGTACCATAGTATCATTGGCTTTAGAAGCAGGCAAGACAGCACCATAGACGTCAAAATGAACCTTTTGTAGGCAACCTCAAATCCGCTTTTACTCTGTTTGTCACTAAGTAGTCTATATTTTGTTATGTTACTTGAATGCATACCACTATGTTAATTTGTATAGCCCTAAAGTTGAAGTTTTTGGCAGGTCTTGGAGTGTGCATGTGTCTGTTTATATTGTAGTTAGTTTATTAAAATGATACATAAGATACATTGTGGGCTTTTTTTCAGATTTTTCACTGCAATCATCCCCACAACTATAGATAGAATCTGAAAAAATGTAATACCATACATTATTTGTGACTGCAGCCATATTAACATAGAAATGAAAGCTCAAACTGACCAAATGTGTTCATATTGCTTAAAAAGCAGACTTTTTGCCATAACAGTTAGCTGTCACTGTAAAAGTCATAGTAAAACTCATTTTCGGGTGGCGGCCATCTTGGAAATATGCAAAGTAAAGGTCCAGACACACCCAATCATAAAGATAAGTATTCCATTGAGTTTCTCATGCTCTGAAACCATGAAATAGACACCAAGTTTGCATTTCTAGCCCATCTGGTTCAAAAGTTATCGCCAAAGCTATTTTCTGATAGGGGCCAATATTGAAGCGGCCATATTGGATTTCCAGCAAAAAATTGACCGGGTTGTCCATATAGATTGTGATCCTAGAGGGTCATAGATATTATTTCTGGTGGCCAACCTTTTATGGCAGGGCAAATGCAGCACCCTAAAAAAAGGTGGGTTTTGCCCCCTGGGTATACACACTGTTTTTCTGTTCGACATAGAGCCTTGGAAACTTGTCTTTTTACGGATATACATCTGATATTCTTCAAGTAAAGTTCAGGAAAAGTTACGCCTTGTCCTCTTTTTTGGAGATGTGGATTTCTCGTTTGCTATCTGTGTAGTACTGTACAGATTCATGGTATAAGCGCAGAATAGCTATAAATATAAATGTTGTCAAAGTGTACGCAAACTATCTATCCACACCAATAAAAGTACATAAGGAATATACAATGCAGTATTTAGCTTAATACTGTACATACATACGCATGCACGAGCACGTGCACACACACACACACACACTTGTTTGAGATGATGCACAATCTATCCATGGTAAAATACATTTACAGCTTGCTTTAGCTGTTAGTAAGATGATATTCATTATGAAAAATCTACAATATCACTTTTACACGTGTAGATAGATGGATACAAACAAGGTACTGGAAGGCACTTTACAAAAATCACAAAAGGTTATGTTTTGCTTCATTGTCCCTTTGCGATCATAAGTAATTTTTCAGTATGTAGACAATGTGTTTCAAAGTGCCACTGGTGATATGATTATGTTTACACCATTTGAAAAACATAAAAGTCACTCAGCATGTTCTGTTTTTCCACCTACAGTATCTGTTTTCCTGTACATACCTTCACATACAGGTCAGCATATTACCTCAAAGAAATTCATATTTTGGGGGTGGGGAGGTTGGGGGTGGTTAATTAAATGAAATGTTTAATGTTTTTTTGTTTGTTTGTTTCTTTTTTACTGATAGAAAGTGTCCAGATCAGATTAGTTGGGTCTTCTCGGTGCTCTGGCAGGGTGGAGGTCTATCACAACAGCAGCTGGGGAACAGTCTGTGATGACTCCTGGGACCTGAAAGATGCTGAGGTGGTTTGCCGAGAGCTGAGCTGTGGGACGGCACAGAGTGCTCCTGGAAGTGCCCATTTTGGCCAAGGGAATGGTTCAATCTGGATGGATAATGTTGACTGTTCAGGAAGTGAAATGTCTCTAACTCAGTGCCCGCACAGTGGATTCGGTGTACATGATTGTGGTCATGGTGAGGATGTTGGTGTCGTCTGCTCAGGTAAGAGCGGATGTCATGTCACTCGTCATAAATGAATGAAAATCACAAAGCTGCAACACTGTTACGACCCCCTGTCTAGGGTAGGGGAGGTGACATAAAAATGGAGGACGACAGCTGAATTCAAACTGAATATATATTTATTTTCTTCAGCAGAAATATTTTCTTAGTTTTTCTCTTAAGTGACAAGTGACTTCAGGGTGCTGGTTTACATGATGTAAAACACCTAACTACAGAAAAGAAAACCCTAACATAAACCCCTGACCAAAACAAATAACAATACTAAACCTACTTACCTAACTAAATATTAAACAGGAGAAAAGAGGGGATGGGATGAGCCCAAACAAAAAGTACCAAACACCCCTACAGAAAATGAATGAATAATATTTACCAGGATTAAATCAAACAATGTGCAAACAATGATAACTGAAGCTAAAGGAAACGAAGTATCTGGAAAGAACTCTTAACTGAGATCAACTATTACTGAAGGCAAATGTTTAACGAAGGCAACTAAGCAAAATGAATCAAAATAAAGGTTATGAAGGTTTGGTTGGAGGATGAGAGGAATCGAGTCTCTGTTGCTGTTCAGCAGCCAATCCTCCGAGCAGTCAGAGCAAACTGAGGCTTTTGAATAGTTGGAGCCAGAGCCACAGCCAATCACGGCTAGGGTGTCGACAGGAGAGACGAATGAGAGCAGGGGACAGGGCCAGAGGCTGGACCTGTCAATCTGTAGCACAGCCTGCATACAATCAGCCACTTCACACTCACACCAGCACCACACCCATCCGCACAGCATTCACACCACCTTATATGGGATACAGAAAAGCAACAATATAACACAAGCCACAAATACTACAATAATCCAACTCATCATAAATATTCCAAATTATAACCAAATACAAATATAATAATAAATACAAAATACGGCTGGCCGTAACACCCCCCTCCTTAAAGAAAACTTCCCCCCCAAAAGTTATCTCCAGAAGGGGCTAAATGAGAGACACATATGCACAGCCGAAACTCACCATCCTGAATTTCAAAATGAGGTCCCTCAACCTCCAAAAGTGAATATGCTCAAATCAGTGATTGGAATTAACTGCAAGACACATGAAGTACACCTGGCTGTTTTCTGTAACAATGGAGGATGCATTACAAAGCCCGAGTGGCATAATATAGCATAAATCCCATCGGAATACTAAAACAGGACTACACATGCATGTGAGGGTTAAAAGGGATCTGCCAATACACCTTTAACAAATGACCCAAACAGGAAGACGTCACAAAAAAATGTCTGTTGTGCATGTTCCCCCAAAGAAGGCTGTCTTTTTCTCTTTGCTAAAAAAAAAACACAAATTTAAGCCATTGCTTTTTTAGGGAATAAAGTGCAAGTGCACCAGACAAAATAGAAACAACTGGCAGGTTTTTCTTCCAAATTCACGCTATTTTTTTCTTGCATATTTACACACGAACGAAGACACAATCAACCACACGAATGGGAGGAAAAGGGGTACGAACGAAGACTACGCGAATGGGAAAAATCGAATACACGATTACTGAGTGGGTAAAAAGGGACAAAAGAGAAAACGAGTGGGTATGGGGCACGAAGGTTCTTCTGTCATGTGAGCCCTCCCAAGCACACATGACAGAAGTGCTCAATAACACAGAACAAAATTACCGGTACTAAGACACAATCAAAATCAAGTCACCAGACGAAAACAGATGGCCATCCCGACACTGCGCAGAGGGCACGAACTGCCTCCCCGCGCACAGTGAGGGATGGTCATTCTGCTGGGGCGCATGCATCCCCAAATGTGACAGTGTGTGTTAAAACGAATTCCTCGGCGCACACTGCAGCCTTGGACACACAATCAACTTTTTGCTCATTCACATAAATGGCAACATTCTCAGGGAGACATAACTTAAACTCCTCTAGTAAAACTAACTGACGAAGCTGTTCAACAGTTGATACTTTGCTCGCGGTACTCCATTTATCAAACAACAGTTTCTTTTCTCTAGCAAACTCCACATAAGTCTGGTTAGGAGATTTTTCACAAGATCTGAACCTTTGGCGATATGCCTCAGGGACCAACTCGTAAGCACGAAGGACTGTGGCCTTAACCACCTCATACTCTTGGCTCTGTTCTGTAGATAAAGTCAGGCAGACCGCCTGAGCCTTGCCCACCAATTTACATTGCACAAGCAAACTCCACATATTTCTAGGCCAATTCATAGTTATTGCAATGCGTTCAAAAATAGTGAAAAATGAATCAACTTCTGTCTCGTTAAAAGGCGGGACCAAATCAATATGCTTACTTACTTTGAACGTTTCAGGAGTGGTGGATGCACGTCCACCTCTAGAAGTCTCAACTTCAGGCTGAGGGGCAGGTGACCTGTCAAGCTTTAAGGCCCTAATGCGGAGATGCATCAACTCAACCTCCTTGGTCTTTGTTTCGAGCTCCACCTCTCGGAGGCGGAGGGCCAGCTTTAGACTCTCTGAGTCCCCCTCAGCAATTTTACGATCCATCAGCTGCTCAGTACTCGACCCATGAGGCAAGACGATGCCCGCTCCCCCCTCATGGTCGCTGTGCGCCAGGGAGAATGTGTCAGCGGCCGCCTCCACATTCTCACCTGAGCGCACAGTAGTACTCACCGTTGGCTCGATATTTGCCAACTCCAGGATACCTTTATCAGTAAGCTGCCGTGACACACAAGTCTTCAATTCGGCTTTGTTGGTACCCGCTGAGACAGAAAGTTTAAACACTTTAGCAATTAATAGCAACTCTGCTTTTGTGCAATTGTCCAATTTCTCTAATGTGGGAGACTGCGCAACCTCATCTACAGAAGCCATTTCACAAGACACAGTAGAATAACCTACCAACCTGGAGCAAAGTATCAACCTCTAAGTAAAAACAGAGACCACCAAACCAACAGTAACCTTAAATCAAAACCAATGAAAACCAGAAAAAACAATACCTACAGTTAACTAACCTGCACACGTCAAGAGGATTTACGTAATAGGGTAATTTAGATTGAGACGGACGAGCCCCCAATTTATGTTACGACCCCCTGTCTAGGGTAGGGGAGGTGACATAAAAATGGAGGACGACAGCTGAATTCAAACTGAATATATATTTATTTTCTTCAGCAGAAATATTTTCTTAGTTTTTCTCTTAAGTGACAAGTGACTTCAGGGTGCTGGTTTACATGATGTAAAACACCTAACTACAGAAAAGAAAACCCTAACATAAACCCCTGACCAAAACAAATAACAATACTAAACCTACTTACCTAACTAAATATTAAACAGGAGAAAAGAGGGGATGGGATGAGCCCAAACAAAAAGTACCAAACACCCCTACAGAAAATGAATGAATAATATTTACCAGGATTAAATCAAACAATGTGCAAACAATGATAACTGAAGCTAAAGGAAACGAAGTATCTGGAAAGAACTCTTAACTGAGATCAACTATTACTGAAGGCAAATGTTTAACGAAGGCAACTAAGCAAAATGAATCAAAATAAAGGTTATGAAGGTTTGGTTGGAGGATGAGAGGAATCGAGTCTCTGTTGCTGTTCAGCTGCCAATCCTCCGAGCAGTCAGAGCAAACTGAGGCTTTTGAATAGTTGGAGCCAGAGCCACAGCCAATCACGGCTAGGGTGTCGACAGGAGAGACGAATGAGAGCAGGGGACAGGGCCAGAGGCTGGACCTGTCAATCTGTAGCACAGCCTGCATACAATCAGCCACTTCACACTCACACCAGCACCACACCCATCCGCACAGCATTCACACCACCTTATATGGGATACAGAAAAGCAACAATATAACACAAGCCACAAATACTACAATAATCCAACTCATCATAAATATTCCAAATTATAACCAAATACAAATATAATAATAAATACAAAATACGGCTGGCCGTAACAAACACTAATTATTTTTATTTTTTCTTCCTAACTTTACAGTGGTGAGGCTAGTAGGTGGTGGACGGTGCTCTGGCAGGGTGGAGGTCTATCATAGTGGTCAGTGGGGAACGGTGTGTGACGACAGCTGGGACATGAATGACACTGAGGTGGTTTGCAGAGAGCTAGGCTGTGGGGCGGCTTCAAGCATTGAAAAGTATGGGCAAGGCAGTGGTGAGATCTGGTTGGATGATGTTGCTTGTTCTGGTAGTGAATGCTCTGTGACTCAGTGCTCACATCCAGGATTTGGGAGAAATAACTGCGGCCATTTGGAAGATGTTGGTGTTGTTTGTTCAGGTGAGATTTGTAAAATGTATTAGAATCTTGTTAAGATACAATTACTTTAGATGGAAAGTTAGTTGATTCTGATTCACTGGAAATTTGCAACAAAAAGAGATGTTTTCTTCTGCAGGACTGACATCTCCTAGACTGTCTGCATCCCAGTCAACACTGTCACCAGGAGAGCAGTTGATCCTCACTTGCTTAGCCCCACTCTGTGGAATTGTGATATTTTACAAGGATGAATCTTCCATTAAACATCAGGCATTTCTAGAATCCCAACAGACCAGTGTTGGGAGGTTAACACTGTCCAATGTTAACTCCTCCCACGAAGGAAGTTATACCTGTCAATACTCTACTCACAGCACCACAAGCTCCTACAGCAGCCCAGTAAACGTCACAGTTGGTGAGTCTGGAGCTTATATGAAACTTTTATTGAAGCCAGAGATCATGGGGGTTCAGTAGACAAATCTACAATCCTTAACTTTTCTGTAGTCTCCCTTTCCTGATGGAGCCTCTCTCCATGTGCAACAATGTCCGAACTACAATAAAGATGGTGGTGCATCTAGTAGAAGTCTGATCATAGTAGAATAGAGAGACCACCTCCAAAGACTATTGTATTAATATTAATATGCTCTAGTCTACCTAACCAAAGATTGGTTATAAAAATGTCCCGGATTATAGTTTTAACCATGGTGCTGAGGGTCCCACTCCAAGTAGACTCCAAATAGGATTCGAACTAGATCTTATGAAATAATATACAATGCTAATAATTGAAATGGTTTATTCTTTCCCATTTATTTACTACAATTTTCAGTGAGTCTCCCAAAGCCCAGCATCTCAGTGAATCCTGTCAGTGAGGTTACCTGGGGTAACACAGTTGACATCACCTGTTCCGTTTCAACTCAGCATTTGGGAGGAACCTTCACTTTGCAGCAGACCTCTGGTTCATTTAGAAAGAAACAAACCACCAGTGGCTCGTCATATACCTTCAACATCCCTAATGTGGACTTTGTTCACGAGGGGTCGTACCGATGTCAGTATGAAACGACTGTTTCAAGTAGACACTTCAACTCTCCTCAAAGTGACCCTGTTATTTTCTCTGTTACAGGTGAGGAAATAACTATTGCATTAATTACGTTATTTTAGATAACAATGCAGTCGTTTTACTCACTTAATATTTTCAATTACATACTATGCAATGCTAATAATTGAAATGGTTTATTCTTTCCCATTCATATCCTACTATTTTCAGTGAGTCTCCCAAAACCCAGCATCTCAGTGAATCCTGTCAGTGCGGTTACCTGGGGTAACACAGTTGACATCACCTGTTCCATCTCAGCTCAGCATTTGGGAGGAACCTTCACTTTGCAGCAGACCTCTGGTTCATTTATAAATATCCAAACTACCAGTGGCAGGTCGTACACCTTCACAATCCCTAATGTGGACTTTGTCCATGAGGGTTCGTACCAATGTCAGTACGAAATAACTGTTTCAAGTAGACACTTCAAATCACCTCAAAGCGACCCTGTTAGGTTCTCTGTTACAGGTGAGGTAATAACTTGCTTTAATTGAATTATTCTAATTAACATTTCACTCCAAAGCAGGGGTTTCAAACTGTCTGGCCATGGGCCAAATGCGGCTCGTGAAGATGTCCAATCCGGGTGGGAGCTGTGCGCTATGCTGGGCGGTAGCCTACTCCTAATCTTCATAAATGAAATTAGGTGCAATTATGTAACCTGCATTTACAATTTGATTCGACCTTTGTACATTTGTGTCTGTTAATGTTATTATTAAATGATTTATTAATGGAAAGAGTGGGGCCAAACAGCCAAATAGCACCGTGTTGTATTCTCTCATCACAATTTACTAGCCCATGACTTTAAGTTGTTATTAAAAGTAATGCTTTATACGCAAAACATTTTAAAACTGTAAAACTGTAACTGATGAGAGAAAGTTGAAAAAGAACAAAGGTGACCCGTTCACACACAATTCTTCCCAATCCGGCCCGTGAGCCAATACTAATCAGACAAGTAAATCATCTTCCACAATCTGTGTAAAAAATATTTTTCTTCCTTCATTCCTTTCTTCACCCCCTTCTGTACTTCCAGCCCCTTTTACAGCCTCTCCAGTCCCTCTGCTAGTGGGATGGACCGTAGGTGTGGTCCTGCTCTTACTGCTGCTGCTGATTGGTCTTTGGCTGATGTGGAGGTGGAGACACAGAAAGTGTACGGCTATCACAGTCACAGATCACACAGTTTGTGAGTAATTCCAATCATACCCTCTTCATCTTGATTCATCTTACAATCTTACAATAAATGCACAGAATCTCTGTGTGTACGTACACGTATCTCGAGAACCGTTCGACCGACCGTCTTCAAATTAGGCACGCGCGTCGCTGATGACCCGGGCGA
Source organism: Gymnoscopelus microlampas (assembly GCF_963454915.1). NCBI lineage: Eukaryota > Metazoa > Chordata > Actinopteri > Myctophiformes > Myctophidae > Gymnoscopelus > Gymnoscopelus microlampas. The sequence goes on from NC_139948.1 coordinate 41,217,552, forward strand.
GTGCAGTTCCCGGTGTCGAGTCAGTTGGATAGGCGGTCGTCCAGCACCGCCGGAAAAGGCTTTGGCCGTGGCCAAATGAGTCAATTGATTGCCATGGCAACCCCAGCCTAAGCTTGATTTGGCAAATTCCCCACACCTGTCGAATTCCCCACACCTGCCATTTGATTAGTTAGTCAGTCCACTTTCCAGTCAGTTTGCACCCTCCACACATTCTCCACAGGTGTTTACCACTGCACAAGGACTTTTCCATATGGGCACAAAAGGGACACATAGACAAACAGACTATTATGATTAGTCAGGCGGTTCTTGAGATTCATAAACTACAGACACACTCACATGCACGCAGAGATTTCGCACATTTATCGTAGGATACAACACGTTCTGCGTATTCTGTGACTTTTTGTTGAAATTATAACTCATCTTTGGGTTGTGCACTACAGGAAAACTGATGAGAAGTGATACGAGAACTGAGTAAATAACTCAAAGATGAGTTATTATAATGTTGACAAGAAATCACAGAATATGCAGAATGTGTATCCTACTATAAATGTCCAAAATCTCTGTGTGCGTGTGAGTGTGTCTGTAGTTAGTTTATGAGTTGTGTGATATAAAAAAAAGCTTCTTTGTGGATGTGGTCTCCTCCAACGTCATTACCTTGCCCAACAGCAATGCCTGGCAGGGTATTGTGATCAGTCTTGTTTGTTTGTTTGTAATATAATATCATCAGAACCGATGTTAACTTGGAGGGAGTGATTATTAGGTTTCCCTAAACAGATGCTTACGAATAAATCCTACAGGATAAAGTTAACATCGTGTTCAGGTTGTTTTAGCTGTCACTGTGGCTGACATTGGACTTGGGCACCGCACTGTGGCATACCAGAAGGAAGAACACACTCACTGCATTTACTAATGTGCAATTGCATGAGATCTGATGAAACATACTGTATCGTCGCTGTCGCGCAGAAACCTCTTATCTCCATATTTTAACTTTTTGTGTTTTTTCCCCGTAAATTAGCACCCTACTTGATCATACTACAGCGTCACACTAAAGTATCAAAAGTAGCAGATCTACAAGCTCGAAACGCGCCGCGAATCGATGTGCTTTATTGAGCTTGTCGATCTGCTACTTTTGCTGTTTTTGAATTTGAATCCTGAAAAGTAACTGTTTTGGACACTGTGTTTCCACCCAACAGAGACGACATACTATGTGACACCAACACTGATATACATTATATGTATGCATTTCTTCCAAGGTGCGATGAACATCTACACCACGGTGGGCAGAGATGAGGATGACGAAGAAGACTACGGCAATGCAGAGGCCTTCACCTGTCACCAAGGCACCGATCACAGTGATGTCTGTGATGCTATCTATGCTAACCCAGACATGTACCCCGAGAGCAACACCAAAGAACACCTCAGCCCTGGTAGGAGAGCAGTGGAAGGCCAGAGTGATGTCGATGAAGAAGGACATTACATGGCCATGGAACCCTTGCCATGAACACGAGCAGGACAATATCATGCTAACTAGTTTATAAAGACTAAAGATTAGGCTAAGATCATCAACTTAATTTGATTCATTCAGTCAGTCAGTTATTGAAGTGAGAATTCAGTTTAATTCCATATAAAGCAGTTTTAGTTTGGAAAGAAGAAAGTAGTTGTTTAATTAAACATTTTTTAATGATTTATTTTTGGCAGTTTGGGCTTTATTTCAGACAGATCAGTGTTGAAAGACCAAGGGCAGAGACTGTGGTGAGACATGTGACACATGACAAGGTTGGATTGGAATCGAGGCCCTCACGCTCACTATAGGACCAAATACCATGAATTGAATATAAAGTAATCTACAGCATTTAATGTATTGAATGAAATAGAATACAACATACACAGCATGTTTGCTATTTGAGTTGTGATAGAAGCAGACTTTATTATTAAGTGTGTGATATTTTAAACACCTGTAAGTATATCAATTGAAAGATAAACACATTATGATGTCAGGAGATGGGTCTCAGGTTTGTAGATTTTGAAACTGACCTTACAATGAGCAAGAAAATGTGAATTATTTTAAAGCTGACTAAAATAGGATAATCTAATGTATTTTATGCTGTAAATAGACTGCTTCTTTGTTATTATTTTGCATGACCTTTATAATCTATTATAAACAATCAGCATTTTAAAACACACAAAGGAATTGGTTTTGGTTGAAATTTTGCTTTTTGTTTTGCGGTTGCCATTGCTATTTCAAATTTTAACATGGAGATCAATCTTGGTCCAAAAAACAAGTTATTGTTTTATTTTATGTAGGCTACATTATGTGACCCAGTGCAGCGCTTTGATCCTCATGTATGCCATGGTCATGTTTCAGCTTTTTACAGATAATGAAAATACAGTGTGCTGCATTTCACTGCCCTCTAAAAAGACAGTACAGGGGCCCCCTTGTGACCAAAAATCTATCTTAAAATCTCTCATGTTCGCTTTTGTTATTTTTATTTCTGCACACACCAAAGTTATTGTTAGGATGTAAAAATATTTTGTGTTATTTTGAATAAAGATATATAGGCCACTACTGCAGAGAACATTTTTATATATTTACTTTATGTTGTCCGTCCGTCCGTCTGTCCGTCCTTCCGTCCAATTTTATCCGCTTATCCAGAAGTCAGGTCGCAGAGGTAGTAAAAGTACAAAAGTATGGGCATCAAAAAGTCCTGTTTCACAAGTTTTCAAATGTATAAAATATATAAAGATCCTTTGAAAATAGCAGATCTACAATTGCAGATCTCACAATGCGTCGCGTCGCAATACTAATCAATACTAATAATTTCTATAGAGTCTTTGTTTAGTAACAGGGATTTCCCCACCTCTCACACAAAATACATTTTCAAGTGGGTTATAATTATATTTAATCCAATCAGGAGATAGAACCCCACAAAGATCATTTATCAGCTTGTGTTTCCAATTTTGTCTGCTCATTTATTAGTTTCATCACTTACAATTTAACTTCTTTATCCTGTATCCTGTATGAGTTCTCTCTCCTGAATGGATTAAATTGGTATCCTGACCGGAAATTGTATTTTCTGTTTACTGAAGAGCTGGAGAGATGGGGAGACGATGATTACTATGGGAATATACTGAAGCACTATTTAACTTTTATTTTAACAAAAATCACTTTCACTATACCTTTAAACACTGGCAGTTACTAGGCAGTTGGCAGTTGGCACAAGACGCATCCACACAAAATGATACAGGTTTTTAGGGTTCACATGTCATGTTACCTTGAGGATGTCTTTAAGGAGAGGGGCCTTCATGGAAGAAAGGTTGTGAGAAGTCAATGAAAAATGTCCAACAAAAAGGGAAGGAATTTACAGGATTTACAAATGAATCTTACATTTCAGCTCTCATTCTCTTCACTCATTCTTTGTATCAAGAATTGTCTTTTTAGTGGAATTGTATAGCTGTTTTAGTTTAAGAACCTGTTTGATAGTTATTGTCATGAGTAACTTTAAGGCTTTTCTTCTAGTTTAATCAACTGAAAAAAGGCAAGAAAATAATCTATATTCCAATTTTGTTTGGTCTGACTGCTGTATTTATTGACGTATAGTGTTGATTGCTTCTTATTGTCAGAAAGAAGGAAGTCACACTAGTGACCATGATGTCGACGTGCACACATTCTAGATGACCACAGCACTCATTACATCTTCCTAGTTCAGTCTTCAACTCGAGACTGGCAGAGAAGACCCTATCAGTCTCTCCACCATGGGACTCGTATTATGGAGAAAAATCCTATATTTGAACATGAGTGAGTGCCATGTTTTATTATTATTTTTTCCTATATATTAATATATTGAAAACATGTTTACCCCCATTTACAGATCCTTAAAGTTTCTGTTTGAATCTTCCTGAAGTGAGAGAGTTTCTAAGTAACATTCTAGCTCAATTTATGATAGTATAGTGGTATTGAGTTGAAGGCGTCACTGTATGTATGAATATTACTGGTCACAGCCCAGCTTTTCTTCACAGTGTCTGTAAGATTTATCCCAGAAATGTATTGTGACATTGACATGGTGAGTTGTTAAAGATGCTAGACTGTCAGCCTTTTGACATCCAGAAGTCAAATTCACAGCGTGTACATTTCTCCACATGACCGTACTGCTGTGGGCCTACAGCAATGCGGACTGACATGTTACAAAAATGCTTACAGTGAATACTCAGCCAACTAACACAATGCATGCTTACAACAATGACAACAGTGATACACATGTTTATGTCAACTCAATACTTTTTGCATTTTTCCATGAATACAAAATGTGTTTACAGCTCACCTTAAAATGAACACTGAACGCTGGGTAAAATGAATAGGTATTATTAACTTGGACATATATTGTCCCATATTACTATCTGTCATGTGTTTATCTTTCATACTATGTAATGTATTGCGCTGTCAATCAGTCCAGCACATGTTTGATATAGTTACTGTACAGTACAGTATAATAAATATTAAGTTTCAATATATGCTGTATTTTATCACAGCTTACTTTTCTATACATTATAGAATAAAATAACATGATAGAGCAATTTTATACTTGTTTGTTTGCTGTTTAGACAGACACATAGCTCATCTTCTTCCTTAGTTTAAAGTAAAGATAAATAGGGCTTTGCTGGCTTGACCATGCAAACCACAACCACATTTTTTTTTTTTTATATTTGTTTTTACGAAGATGGACACAAACAAGATACAGGAATACACATTACAAAAATTTCACACGGTTCTGTTTTACTTTATTGTCCCTTTGCAATCATGGTGAAAGTAATTTTTGAGTCTCTGTCTACAGTATGTTGTATCCATGTGTTTCAAAGTGTAATGCCACTGGTGATTATGTGACATGCTAACACCATTAGAAAAACATGGAAGTAACTCAGCTTGCTCTGTTTCCCCCCTGCAGTGTCTGTTCTCTTGTACGTACCTTCACATACAGGTAAGAATGTTCTCTGGAAAAAGGGAATAAAAAAGAAACGTCTATATTCAGAAAAAAAGGAAACGTTAATGACATTTTCATTTTAATGTGGATGTGCTTTTATGTCTTTTTTCTTCTTATTTTTTATTACTGATAGAAGGTGCTCAGATCAGATTAGTAGGGTCTCGATGCTCTGGAAAACTCGAGATCTATTACAACGGCCTCTGGGGTACAGTATGTGATGACAGCTGGGACATGAAAGACACTCAAGTGGTTTGCAGAGAGCTGGATTGTGGGACAGCTTCAAACTACAGCAAGTATGGGGGTGGCAGTGGTGACATCTGGTTGGATGATGTTGCTTGTTCTGGTAGTGAATGCACTCTGACTGAATGCTCACATCCAGGATTTGGGACACATAACTGTGACCATTCAGAAGATGTTGGTGTTGTATGCTCAGGTAATATTTGTAATCTCTTCCTTCAAAATTGATCTCGTTAAGATAGAATTACCATTGAAGGACCTTTCTGAATATTTGATTCCGAATCACTGAAGTAGTGGAGTCCAATGTTCACAAACGCAGTAAGACCTAGTTCATCATAATAATTAGATAATAATTAAGATGAACAAAATGTATGTTTTCTTCTGCAGCAGGACAACCATCTCTGTCGACATCCAGTTTAGCTCTTTCACCAGGAGAGAAGTTGATCCTCACTTGCTCAATTTCAACCCTGCTCTGTGCATCTCTTGATGTGAATTTTTACAAGGATGGATCTGACATTGGACGTAAGGCTTTAATATCCAAACAGACCAGTGGGATATTAACACTGTACAATGTTGACTCTTCCCGCCAGGGAAGTTATACTTGTCGATACTCAACTCGTAGCATCACAAGCTCCTACAGCAGCCCAGTAAACATCATGGTTGGTGAGTAAGGTCCTTTTATTAACTTAATCATGGTACTGAGGGTCAAACTATGAGTAGACTCCAAATTAAGTGGACTCCAGGATTAATGGGATAAGAAGAAATATGTTTGGCCTTGGAGATATGGTTGGAGATTTGAGGAAAATAAAAACGGCTGAAGCAAATAGTCCCACTCTAACCCCATGTCATGTTTTTTAGAACTTCTGTCAAAGTACGTTATCACTTGCATGTCAAAATCTGTCATTTTTTTATTTATTTGTCAGCTAGTTCTTTGCTTCCAACCCTAACCTTAAAATAATATACTGTACAATGCTAATGATTAAAACAGTTAATTCTTTCTATTTTCAGTGAGTCTCCCAAAGCCCAGCATCTCAGTGAATCCTGTCAGTGAGGTTACTTGGGGTAACACAGTTGCCATCACTTGTTCCGTCTCAACACAGCATTTGGGTGGAACCCTCACTTTGCGGCAGACCTCTGGTTCAAGAAATATCCAAACCACCAGTGGCACGTCATATACCTTCAAAATCCCTAATGTGGACTTTTTTCACGAGGGGTCATACCAATGTCAGTATGACACAACAGTTTCAAGTAGACGCTTCAACTCTCCTCAAAGTAACCCTGTTAGGTTCTCTGTTACAGGTGAGGAAATAACTATTGAATTAATACAAATATTTTAAATTACAAGGTAGTCATACATTTTAAACTAATATACAATGCCAGTAATTTAAACTTTTATTTTATTTCCCACTCATATCCTACTATTTTAGTGAGTCTCCCAAAGCCCAGCATCTCAGTGAATCCTGTCAGTGAGGTTACCTGGGGTAACACAGTTGCCATCACCTGTTCTGTCTCAACTCAGCATTTGGGAGGAACCTTCACTTTGCAGCAGACCTCTGGTTCATTTACCAAGAAACAAACCACCAGTCGCTCGTCATCTACCTTCAACATCCCTAATGTGGACTTTGTCCATGAAGGGTCGTACCAATGTCAGTACGAAAAAACGTTTCAAGTTTCAAGTAGACGCTTCAACTCTACTCAAAGTGACCCTGTTAGGTTCTCTGTTACAGGTGAGGAAATTAATGAAAGAATACATTCAATTGGATGACTAAGACATTTCTTAAAGTTCCAGTATAAAAGTATGAAATATATCTCTGTGTGATCAGTGAGGCTGCTGCAGGCCAACATCTCCCTGACGACTCCATACGCAGTGCTGGTATGGGGTCCTGGGCATTCAGAGGTCACCAGGGGTTACAGCTTCTCCATCACCTGCTCCATTCTCCCCCAGTATCCTGGAGGCTTCTTCTCCCTCATCTTCTCTGGCTCCAACAGCAATATCAAGCAGCAGTCAGCAGTCAACCTCTCTGCCTCTTTCCAGTTCCCTGCAGCAGAGTATGAACACCAGGGCAACTACAGCTGTGTCTATGAAGTCACCGTCTCCACACGCAATTTCACTTCTAAATGCTCAGAGCTGCTCAGCGTCTCAGTCAACCGTGAGAAGATTTATATAAAGGATCAGCAAATACACACACTTTCACAAACTAGATCTCTGTTACTTGTGTTGTTACTTATACTTTTTCTTTCTTTCTTGCTTTCTTTCTTTCTTTCTTTCTTTCTTTCTTTCTTTCTTTCTTTCTTTCTTTCAGCCTCTCCAATCCCTCTGCTTGTGGGTGGAATTATAGGAGGTGTGGTCCTACTCTTACTTCTGCTGCTGATTGGTCTCTGGCTGATGTGGAGGCGGAGACACAGAAAGACAGCGACCAAAAAGACTGATGACACAGGCCGTGAGTAATTGTAAATGGTGCATCTACATAGTGCCTTTACAATGGCAACAATGCAACCTGCTCATAGGGAGCAGTTATGGGTTCAGTGTCTTGCTCAAGGACACTTCAACACTAACCCAGGGAGAGCTGGCGGGGATCGAACTGGGAACATTCCGATTCCCAAGTGGCCACCCTACCTCCTGAATCACTGCCACTGTTACAGAGGTGTCCTCTATACCGGCACCACCTAGGCACCCATACTTGGGTGATAAACGAAACGGCTATGCTCTAGGGTCGTCCTTATATGGCGAACGCGTAGGATGACATCATGAGACATGATACCTGCCAACCATATAGGGTTGAGTTGAGGCAGGGAAGATCAGATCAGTAATATTCCAGTTCAGTAACTACCAAGTATAAACTAACTAAGAAAGAGTGAAGGCCTTACGAACCATTTGCTCTCCTACCTGATCTCATCTACCCAGCCCCAATCACTCGGGCTCCCGAGAGGTACCGTTCTGGCCGACGGCGCTCTGGGCAACCTGCTACCAGCAATCTCACTACAAGAACTATCCCCTTATTTAGTTCCCTCCAACAGCCACCCTAATACCAAACATACCTAATCTTCATTGTGATATATCAATATATTCCAATTGGTCAAGTCTCTGGTCAAAACTAGCAGCAGTCTTGGCCCCCAAACCTGGATGAAGACTCTAATTCCGGTACAAAATGGTTAATGAAAATGGCATTTGAGTATACCATAATAAAAATAAACGTGGACTTACAGTAGATGCGACTGAATATGAACCTGTTCATTGACCCTAAATGCTCACGGAAAAAGCCAATGAAAATAATTTCCCACACTATAAAAAAAAAGTTGTAGGATAACAAATTATTTTACTTCCACTGTTATTTGTTTTAAAGAGTAAATGATGTTGAGGAATGAGGAAGTTCGTCGTTCTCCCTCTTATAATTATACACTGCACATTCTGTGGCTTCCTGTCAACATTAGAACTTGTCTTTGGGTTGCGAACAACAGGAAAGAGGATGAAGTGATATGAGTGAGTACTATTTGTGTACTGATGTAGCTGTATTCTTTTTAAAAGAAGTGTAGCGGTTAGAGCATAATGCCTTCCATGCGGAAGGTCGTGGTTTCGAGCCTTGCCGGTCGACGTCAGCAAGGGCATGCGGTCGCAACAGGTTCCTGTAACAGTTACACTTACAGGAAGGGTTAGAATCAAGCCAGAAAACACCATTCAAAACCAAATTGAAGATGGTGGCCGCGTCCATTGAGTTCTATGGAGAAGTGGCACCATGTTATATTCGGTTCGTCATGTATCTGTGCATTTCTTCCAAGGTGTGACGAACCCCAACAACACTGTGGGAGGACATGATGACCCTGTCTACGTCAATGCTGCCTTCACATGTCACCAAGGCAATGATGATGACAGCGATGACCCTGTCTACGTCAATGCGGCCTTCACATGTCACCAAGGCAACGATGATGACAGCGATGACTATGTCAATGGGTCAGTACACTGATATAGTTTTAAATGAACCCCAATTGAATAATGTCTTAAGATAACTAACCTCAGTGGAAACAATTGATACTAGTGTAATACTACCACTGGTAATAATCATCATAGCCATCATCATCCTTGTGCATGAGGTCTCATGTTTAGTTCAAGTTGGTTTTAGTGGAGGCTAAATGTGTTCCCATCTCCTGCTGTTTGTATTAACTTATAGACATTATACTCAACTTATATCTTCTCTTGCCAGCAACATGCACAAACACGTTGACAACCCGGGTGAGGAAGAGGAAGAGGAAGAGGAGGAGGAGGACTGTGACGACCTCGTTGAAAAAGAAGAAGATAACTATGTCACTGTTATTGGATGAGTTTTAGTTTGGAAATAATGCATTCAACTGCTTCAACAACAACAAGTGACTGTGTGTCTGTATGGCTCCTTGGGCATGAACACCTGCAACTGATTGCAACAAATCAATTTCAGGTGCGAACGCACACGCGTGCAAGACACACGCAAGGCCCTACCCAGGGTGGAACTGTATGAGACTTGGCAGGTACTTTGTGCCAGTAGCTCTGAGGATTTACAACGAGACACACAATGGTCGCTCTGCCAGGTCAACCGCAACATACAGTAACTTGGAATCATAGATGTATCAAGGACTCTGACCTCTAATGACACTTTTAGGGTACGGTTACTGTACTGATTGCAGTGTGAACACTGTCGCTTTTCTTCCGCATTGCACTGATTGTAATGGACACTTAAATTGTTCTGGGGTGGGATACGGTGAGGACACTGTAACCTTGTGTCGTAGTTTGACGGTGCTTCTTTTTGTTTTTCTCGCCTTGTATTGCTGTATACAACAGTACTTTCCATCTCTGTATAGGCCTACCTGTAATAGAATAGAATAAAACATACACAGCATGTTTGCTTTTTTGAGTTGTGATAGAAGCAGACTTTATTATTAAGTGTGTGATATTTTAAATACCTGTAAGTATTTTATGTTTACTAAACCCTTCATACATGTTTTTGAGTGGTGCCAACCACTCCTACATTTGACTTTGTCCGTGTGTCCGTATGTCCGTCCGTCCGTCCGTATAGCACGGCTGATTGGTCAAGCTTCACGTGTCACGTGACAACATATTGTTGCTGATTGCAACACAAGGATGCAACCAGTTACACTTTCAAAGGCACCACTCTCTTCACACTGGGTGTGATTTTTTGAATAACAATTGAAAGATAAACACATTGTGATGTCAGGAGATGGGTCTCAGGTTTGTAGATTTTGAAACTGTCCTTACAATGGGCAAGAAAATGTAAATAATTTTAACGCTGAAAATAGGCTAATATAATTTATTTTATGCTGTAAATGGCCTGCTTCTTTGTTATTATTTTGCATGATGTATTTTTTCAGGAAACCATTATAATCTATTCTAAACAGTTAGAATAGATTACAACTCACAAAGGAATTGGTTTTGGTTGTAATATTGCTTTTAGTTTTGCTGTTGCCGTTGCTATTGCAAACTTTAACATGGAGATCAATCTTGGTCCAAAAATCAAGTTATTGTTTTATTTTATGTACATTCTATGTGACCCAGTGCAGTGCTTTGATCCTCATGTAGGCCCTGGTCATGTTTCATCTTACAGATTATGAAAATACAGAATGTGTGCTGCGTTTCACTGCCCTCTAAAAAGAAAGCACAGGGGGCCCCCTTGTGACCAATCTTAAAAGTGTCTCATTGTCTTTTGTTCTTTTTATTTCTGCACACACCAAAGTAATTGTTAGGAGGTTAAAATATGTTGTGTTATTTTGAATAAAGATATATACTGCAGAGAACATTTTTATTTACTTTATATTAGTTGTCAGTCCGTCCATCATTATCTGGTCAGAGTCTGGTCAGAGTCAGAGTCTGGTCACGGAGGCAGATCTAGCAGATCTACAAGCTCACAACGAGTCACACTGCAACTTGTTGTGAGCTTGTAGATCTGCTATTTTTTGTAAGTTACACAATGCGCGCAACTAACAGTGTAAATTAAGCTTTACTAGATGACTGGACCACCTCAGCTGACTCCTTTCCATGCAAAGCAGCAATGTCTCTACACCTTTTGTCTCACAGATGACTGAGCTTCTCACTCTATCCTGTAATCCTGCATACCACTCCACTGATCAGTGTGACATGTCTTGTGCACACTGAGAGCAGGCCAGTCACCACAATTCTCGATCATCGATTATCAGTTAATCGACAATTGTTACTTTGATTGGAAAAAAAGTTACACAGCATGACTTTAAGCTACATCCCTGCAGAGAATGTAAATGGCAGAGAACTGCGTGTCAGTAAAGAGGAAGTCTCAGTTTCTTAGATGAGCTTTCACATTATAAAGAACTCATCACATCTTCCTAGTTCAGTCTTCAACTCCACTGGAGACTGACAGAGAGAACCTTTTCAGTCTCTCCACCATGGGACTCGTAATATGGAGAAAATTCCTGTATTTGAACACGAGTGAGTGCCAGGTTTTATTATATTATCAATTGATGTTTTAAGATATTGAAAATAGGGTTGTGACTATAGGTGTAACTTTTCCACTTACAGATCCTTAAAGTTGTATTTGAATTGCACGCCTCCGTCCATATAGCACGAGAGAGTTTATAACATTCTAGCTCAATTTATAATAGTATAGTATCTGGTATTGACTTGAAGGCATGTGTGTATGAATATTTACTGGTCATTACCCAGCTTTTCTGCACAGTGTTGTCTCCTCTAAGAGATTGGGAGAAAGAAGGAGGAGGTCCGCACACTGTTTAAAGCTCCAAGAAACTCTTTTTATAATGCAACGTTTCGACCCTTAGGTCTTCATCAGGCAAAATGTATCAATCTCATCTTAAATTTTGCCTGATGAAGACCTAAGGGTCGAAACGTTGCATTATAAAAAGAGTTTCTTGGAGCTTTAAACAGTGTGCGGACCTCCTCCTTCTTTCTCTTGATTCCTCCTTGATGTCCAGCACCTGGCCTAAATACGGGCGTGGGATGTGCACACACAACCTTCTCTTTGAACTCCTCTAAGAGATTCCCAGACATGTATTGTGACATACAGTAACGTTGACATTGTGAATAGCTAAAATGATGGTTTGAGTTTTCTTATATATCCCAGGAGTCAAATTCACAGAGTGTACATGAGTGGGTGGGAGGGGATCGGAGACATTTGGGGTGCATTTTCTTAAGCTAATTGGAGTGTGCGTGCAAAGTTTCACCCCAATTGGACAATGAGTTCATGATTTGTGGCATATTGTGTAAAATGGGCCCCTCCTGCAAACTTTGAAAGTAACTTGACATGCTCTGTTTTTTCCACCTACAGTGTCTTTTTTCCTGTACATACCTTCACATGGAGGTAAGCAAAAGTTTGTTAAATCAAAATGTAAATGAGGAATTCTTATTTATGTATTTATTAATTATAATTATAATTTATAGAAGCTGCCAAGATCAGATTAGTTGGATCTTCTCGGTGCTCTGGAAGAGTGGAGATCTATCATGAATACCGCTGGGGAACAGTCTGTGATGACCACTGGGACCTGAAAGATGCTGAGGTGGTTTGCAGAGAGCTGAACTGTGGGACGGCACAGAGTGCTCCTGGAGGAGCCTATTTTGGCCAAGGGAACGATCCAATCTGGATGGATGATGTGGGTTGTTCAGGAAGTGAAACGTCTCTAACTGAGTGCCTACACGGAGGATTTGGTGAACAGAATTGTGAACACGATGAGGATGCTGGTGTGGTCTGTTCGGGTAAGAATGGAGGTTGTGTGTCACTCATCTCAAATAATTGTTTGTATTATATAAAACATCACAATGGTGCAAACCCTTTTCTTTCATGCTCAGATTTAGTGAGGCTGGTGGATGGTAGTGGACAGTGCTCTGGCAGGGTGGAGGTCTATCACAACAACAGCTGGGGAACAGTCTGTGATGACGACTGGGACCTGAAAGATGCTGAGGTGGTTTGCAGAGAGCTGAGCTGTGGGACGGCACAGAGTGCTCCTGGAGGTGCCTATTTTGGCCAAGGGTATGGTTCAACCTCGCTGGATGATGTGGGTTGTTCAGGAAGTGAAACGTCTCTAACTGAGTGCCAACACAGAGGATTTGGTGTACATGATTGTGGTCATGAAGAGGATGCTGGTGTTTTCTGTTCAGGTAAGAATGGATGTTATATCTCTCATCTCAAATAAAAAAAGCAAGTTTAAAACATAACATAACAAAAGTGAATGCTCCAAATAACTCAAACAACAAAATAAACCAAAGCAACAATCACAAAAACTTACCAAACACATGGTATAGGAAATTAATGACAACAAGATACAAACGAAATAACCTAAAGGACAAACTTTTTTTTTTTTTTACTGCAAAACTAAATACAAATAATAAAAAATATCTTTCTTTCTTCCTCTCCTCCTTCCAGGCTCTCCAATCCCTATGATAGTGGGTAGGACTGTAGGAGGTGTGCTGCTCTTACTGCTGCTGCTGATTGGTCTCTGGCTGATACACAGAAGGACAGCGACCAAAAAGACTGATGATGACACAGCCTGTGAGTAATTGTAAATGGTGCATCTACATAGTGCCTTTATCCAAAGCGCTTTACAATGGCAACAATGCAAGGCACCCACCTGCTCATCGGGAGCAGGTATGGGTTCAGTGTCTTGCTCAAGGACACTTCAACACTAGTCTCATGGGGCCAGACTGTTGGCTCCCACAATTTTCAAATGTTTCCGGTCATACAGTCTGGGACACGGAAGCTCTGATCATGATTAAAATATAAAGCGGATGTGAAGCCTCCTCCCCACTTCTGTTTTGTCTTTACAGTTGCGCAAATTTATGATGTAAAGATATTTTAAAATATATTTTGAACGGAAGTGCCAGCTTCCTCTCTCGGATTGCGGGAAGTGTAGTTCCAAACTCTATATAGCTTTCGGAGATTGTGGAATAGTTGTCTGGCTACGCGAGACTACTTCAACACTAACCCAGGTCCCAGGGAGAGCTGGGGATTGAACTGGGAACATTCTGGATAACAAATTATTTTACTTCCACTGTTGTTTGTTTTAAAGAGTAGATGATGTTGAGAAATGAAGAAGTTTGTCATTCTCCCTCTCTATAAAATGGTGCACTGCACATTCTGTGGCTTCCTTTCCTTTCATTACAACATGTCTTCTTTGGGTTGTGAACAACATGAAAGATGATGAAGTGAGACAAGAAGTGAGTAGCCTACTGCATCCGCTGAGTTCAATGGAGAAGTGGCGCCATGTTATATTCGGTTCCTCAAGCAAGCTATATAGAGAGGGAGAGAATAGAGAAGAAAGGAACACATAGCACAGAACTAGTCAAATATGAAGGCACAGACAAATGAACAATTATACACAGACCAATATACATGAGATGGTTTTAAAAATAGCAGTCGACAGGTGGCACTACGGAAGGCAGAAGTGCTCCTCAGAGCACAGGTGTCCACCAGCCAGGTCATGTACTGTAGGTTAAATGCATCTGCCTCCTGGTGACGCTAAAACAGGCGTGCATGAACTTTAACGGCACTAGAGCGCTGCGTTCATGATTTGAGGCATTTTGTTCAAAACTATCCACTCCTGCAAACTTTAGATGCCAATCTTAGCCAATCAGGATGGAATATGACAAATCTGACAGATCCGTCTGGATCACATGACTGTAGAGATAACGTGTACCGGTTTGCGTGATGTTTGGACAAAATGGAGAGTATAATATGAAAAGAAATGTTATGCAAAAATAGGCCTACTGGTGGCGCTATAACAGGACAATTGGAAAGGGTGGCATTTCTTCCTCGGCCTAGTGGGAATATGCGCGCAATGTTTCACCGCAATCGCACGCTGCGTATATGATTTCATTCAGTCCGATCTGAAAATTTGGGGCAGAGGTTCTGCTCTGGCATGCAGGGAGTTTCACGTCGATCGGGCCAACGGTGCCAGAGATTAGCTGTTCACAGACCTACGGACGGACACACACACGGGCGGACGTACGGATAGACGTACGGATGGACAGGGGGCAAAACATACTCTACGCCTTCGGCCTGGCAGAGACAAAAATAGCAGCAGGTACTACAGTATACAAATCAAAGTTTCATGTGCATCACCACAGAAGAGGAAAGCAAGATTGGGTTTTGCTGACCATTCTACTGGAGACTGTACAGCCCCTGGACAATAAGTTATGCTAATAGGAAACAAGGGGCAATTGCATAATTTGCCTCAGAGAAACATGGATTTCTGATAGGACGTTTTGTAGCTTTTGTCGCTGTAGTGTGAACGCAGCATAAGGCAGCTTTTATTGTGGCAGGAGACGTGAACAGGGCTAACCTGATTAGCAACACTTAAGGTGAATGGGTCCTAGACATAGAGTTAACTACCTAATTCTGGATGGCTACAAGGCCCTCCTCCGTCCACCATTTGCCACATGTGATACACCACTCTGTTCAGCTATACTCCTTGCCTAATCAAGCCCCCAGAACCGCGGTGGATTAGTGAAGCTGCCGTTGCCTGGTGGTAAAATCTGGGATTGCAAGACTTCTGCATTTAGAATACTACTGCGCATGCTTCTATGGTCTGAAACGCCAGTACACCTGCTCTATGCAATGCAGGAAGTAGAGTTATTTCTGGGTGCTTCATGCGCTGGTGAGCTACTTTCATTGAAGTGAATAGTTGGTGGCGGGCCGTCCGTTCTCTAGATATTATAATGTATTATATATGTATGTATGTACAGTATATGTATCATGTATCATGTTTGTATGTATGTATGCATTTCTTACAAGATGTGATGAACGCGAACAACACAGTCGGAAGAGGAAATGATGAGAAGGATGAAGTCTATGTCAATGCAGAGGCCTCCACATGTCACCAAGGCAACGATGACGACAGCGATGACTATGTCAATGGGTCAGTAGCTCACTGATAATTTTTTATTTGAATAACCAATTGAATAACCTCAGTGAAAAAATGTATACTGCAATACTAGCACTGATATATAACAATAATCATCATAGCCATCATCGTCAATCCGCATGAGGTCTCATCTTTTCTTTTTGAAGTTCAAGTTGGTTTTAGTGGAAGTTAAATGGATTTCCATCTCCTGCTGTTTAAATTCAACTTATATCTTCTCTTGCCAGCAACATGCATGCTGACAACCCGCGTGAGGAAGAGGAAGAGGACGAGTATGATGACATCGATGAAAAAAAAGAAGATAACTATGTCACAGTTATTTGATGAGTTTTTGTTTGGAAATAATGAATTATAATGAATTACTTTAAGCGGTGCCAGTCGCTACAACAAGTGGTGTTCACTCTCCATTCCGACATCTCACCACTCCGACTAGTGGCTTCCGCGTGCGGTTAGGGTTAGGGTTAGGGTTAGGTATAGGGTTCGTCAACGTCGGAAAGGCGACATGTCGGAAAGGAGAAATGCACCCACAACAAGTGTGTGCATTTATGTCTGTATGTCTCCATGGGCATGAACACCTGCAACTGATTGCAATAAATCAGTTGCAGGTGCGAACAAAGTGCGAACAAAGTGCGAACGCACACGCGTGCATGACGCACGCAAGACCCAGCAGGCACACAACACACACTATAGCAGCAGCATGCCATTTTGATCTTCAATTTGCAGTATTTGCTTTCTTCAACACCTAGGTGTGTGTTGGTTTGGCTTGGTAATTGGGGAGCATTTAGTCTCTCATTTGTGTACAATTACAATAGATATTCTCTATGAGTATAACAACCAGTCCACCACTCGAGGGGCGAGTGACTGACAACTCTGCCATTACCTACTGTAAGTCCAACTCAAGCAAGAGGGCTGTAGGGCCATTTCATTGTGGAATAGTCTTCCAGGTGATATTCGTATTATAAAAGGAAAGGCTTGTTTCAAAAAGAAACTTAGACTTTACATACACTCAGTACAGTCAAAAAACATGTTCGCTTACATGATGGTTTTATGGTTGGTGAACCTTATTATGTCTACTTGATTGTATTGTGTTATTTCTGTTTATGTTATTATTTTCATATGTGGTACATAGCTTGTGAAATGCTTTTCAAGATATATTTTTTAAGTCTGTGAAATGCTCATATCTGAATGAAAGATACATCCTAAGATGCACTGGGACACATCGTCAGTGATGTTCCTGAATCCTGACATCATCGGACGTTTCGGGTCTTTCAACATCATACGTCCTCCCTCAGGTGACCCAGCCAGGGTTGATCAGACCCTGGCTTGTGTCCCAGTAGCATTGGCCCACAGATCGCTCCTCCTGATCCAAAGCCATCTGGAGGCTCTCTCTGCCGCCTTCGTGGTGGACTTGATGGCTTTGTACGATGCTGCTGAAAAACTTTGCTGGGAGCTGTAAAGCTTAATCACTTGTTGGTTCTGGGCTCTGTGGGGTGTCTCCCAGCCGGGCTCCTCTGTCGTCTCACCAGGACTGGGTTCTGTGTGTGCTGTGATGCACTCTCCTGCACCAAATATTTCATTCTACCCAGATGGATTTTTAGGCCGCGCTCGTTCTTGCAGATCTTGCTGCACAATGTTTTGCTTATTGTCTAATGTATATTATTGTCAACCCCAGGAAGACTAGCTGCCGTTTGGGGATCATTTTAAGTTAACAAATAAACTGTCATTGGGACTGAGACAAAATGTGTATATTTCATTTATTTAAACTCATCTTATGTGTCTCTAAGCGTCATTTACATTGATGCATGCAAGGGCTAAGTGAAGTCAGGTGCAAGCACCAGTCTCCATGATTCAGTTCACCTGGAAGAATCCACTCTGAGTGCAGGTTCTTATAAGTCCACAACAGAGGGCTTGTGGCTGGCTGTGTTCAGAGTTGAGCTCTAGTGGCGTGCACAGACATTTTGAGGGGCAGGTGCTCAAGTAAATTATACTTTTTTTTGTTTACTTGGTCTGCTCTTTTTTTTTTTCCCTCTACACCTATACCTCTTTGCCAAAAATAGCCGATCTACAAGCCCACAACACCTCGCAGCACGAGGCGTTGTGGGCTTGTAGATCTGCTATTTTTGGCTAAAGTTTTCCTCAGAAAAGGGATGCTAGGTTTCGAGTGGTTATGGTAAAAAGAAAAATCATATCACATAAAGATTTGGCGGACCCCCTGTAGTAACTCTGAGGACCCCCTAGGGGTCCCGGACCCCCTGTTGAAGACCCCTGCTGTAAACTAAAAAAAAACAAAACTTTTTTCTTCTTTTTTTCAAAAGGGCACTTCTGGTCAAGAGGGCAAAGGGTAGGTGCTCTAGCACCACCTAGAGTCTATCTGTGCACGTCCCTGTTGAGCTCATCACACACTGACACTGCGTTGGCACGTTGTCCCTCCGGGACAAGAAGAGTGGGCACTAAGGAAACGTGGGCACCTCAATGTAAAATGTGCTATTTTGTGCAAAATGTAATATTTGAAAAATGGTCTTTAGTAATGTAAAGTATACATGATTTGAACATGCACAGTACATCATTATCAGACTTTATCAAATTTACCCTTCAACTTATTGTTTATGTCCAAAATCCTAATCAACAGCCTATCTCTGCCTTTGACCAAAGTGCTTCAGCACATTAAACACTGTACACACCTAGCTCTGGTTCATAGTGGAGAACTCCTAAAGCTATGGACCAGAGCTAGGACACACCCAATATGCCACATTCCCACAGTCTCATACACTACTACAGTATGAGACAGACACATTCCTTCCCACCCTGAGAGAGATCAGGCACATGGACCCCTTAAGAAGTGCAGAAATGCCCTGTACGATGGATGGGCATATAAAAGTAGCATCTCCCAGGCAGGCCGATGGATGTGAATCGACCTGGAAATCTCCTGGTTAACTGGATTCCAGAAGATGTTGTATTGTGAGTGTGTGGAAGCTTGTTTCCTGGTATAAATGGGCTAACTGGGCTTAGCCCTCCATATTTTTTTGATAAAGATGAAAAATTATTATTATTGTTATTATTAATTACCTTAGAATATATTTTATTTTTTAAATGCTGATGAACCAGAGCAGCAGCAACACCGAATAGTCACAAGAATTACACAAAATATTTATATCTAAATGGGCTTTCTACAGCCCATATTGCTTCCATTCACTTTCATTGTGGTAAGTGACAGGTGTCATGGCATGCTGCAGCCTACTTGATTTACTCATTATTTGGCTAAGCTCATTCTCAGCCCACAGGCCTGTGGGCCAATTACCAGCGTTGCCAAGTCTGCTTATTATAAGCGACTTTTGGCTTGTTTTACTGTAAAGTCGCTTGTTAAATATATAGTTGCGGGTTGCAAACCAGTGGTTGTCAAAAAAAATCTTATCAGTGACCCCTGGCCCATATGTATTTGTGTAGGCTACACGGACCACCATCTGAAAATATTTTGTGCCAGGGACCCCGTCACCCCCATACAAGATTTGTGTAGGCTATATTTAAAATGTTTCAAAGATATATTCCAAATATTACACTTTTGTCCCCAAGATTTTTTGAAAGTAGCAGATGTACAAGCTCACAGTGCGTCACATCATGACGCGTTGTGAGCTTGTAGATCTGCTATTTTCAAATAGCTGTTGTATAGGTTAAAAGTGGTTAAACTGATAGTCGCTTCTTTTGGGCTTGCTTCTCTCGCAACATCTGGCAACACTCCAAATTACAAGTCCTGTACACCTGCGTGTGTGTGCTTTAAACAATGGCTGCCTCCTGCCTGCGTGCAGATAAACAAGGAGGATTGTTTACTTTCTCATCCATTGTCTTTTATGTCTTTGGAGTAAAAACATAAAAGTGAAGAGACTCCAGTGGGGAACACATAGTCCGAATGATATTATATCACAAAATGGTAAATCTTGTGTAACTTGGTCTCAACAAAAGGAGTGCAGCTATAAAGTCACTTTTTTGTCTCCAATGCTTGCTTTTTGGAGGAGACACATTTTTGACCCAACAAAAGACAGACAACAATAGCAAACATGAAGGCAGCATATGTCCTTGGAAATAGCAGTGGTGTAAAATAACTAAGTGTACTCAAGTACTGTACTTTGGAGTTTCCAATTTTCTATACTTTATACTTCTACTCCACTACATCTCAGAGGCAAATATTATACTTTTACTCCACTATAATTATTTGAAAACTTTAGTTGCTAGTTGCTTACTGATTATTATTACAAAACATACATTAACCACTTCAGGCCATACATTTCGGCCATTTGAATATAGCAGATCTACAACCTCACAATGCTTGTGACGCATTGTGAGTGAGCTTGGAGATTGGCTATTTTCAAAAGATTTCTATACATTTTATACATTTGAAAAACCTTTGAAATGGGAAATTCTGCACAATGAGTACTTTCTACTTTTGTTGCCAATACGTTTGTACTTTTACTGAAGTACATTTTTTATTCTGGACTTTTACTTAACAGAGTATTTCTACATTGCAGCATTGATACTTTTATATTAAGTAAACAAATTGAGTACTTTTATCACCACTGCAGGCACACATGGGGCTTGTAAAGAGGAACAGGTTTTGGAGTTTGCATGGATGTGAGCTTCTCTTAAATAAGGTAGGCTCAAGCAAACACATCTCTTAAAATATCACACATTCCCTTTCCTTTTCTGTATACATAGCCAATTGAATGATACACCTTTCTCTCATGATGACTGTCTTTTTGCTGTGGTTAACAGAGCGTTTTAATTGTGACATGTTTTGACACAAAATGTGTTGCAAAACAATGTCGTGATTCATCAGTTGCAGTAGGCTATGTATTGGCAGTCGTTACAGTTAGAACACCGTTTGTAATGCATCATATTTGGACCCTTTTAGAGGGCACGGTGGCACAGTCGGTATCGCTGTCGCCTCACAGCTAGAAGGTCCTGGGGTGTGGGGTCGATTCCCGCCGGGGACGCTGTGGGTGCCGGGGGCGTGTTCTCTCCTCTGTGTCATCAGTGCGCATACCCTTGGTGGGGATGGCGAAAGGGCCTTTTTGTGTGGAGTTTGCATGTTCTCCCCGTGTCCCCTAGGGTAGGTACCCTCACAAAACACATGCAGTAATCCTGGTCTCTATACTGCTTGCCTCCCCTGGGGCACTTGATGGAGGGGAAAGGAACTGGTTGGAAATAACATGTTCCTTTCACGCGCTACGTCCTACCGGGGAAACTTTCCCCTGTCAGGTGATAAGAAGCGGCCTGCTCACTCCTCATGCGTTGAAGGAGCATGAGCTCAGTTCGGGGCTGAGTGAGTGAGATTCTGTTTTGCATCAGGCCATTCTAGTGAGTGAGTATAGGCACCAGAACATAATGAGAACCAGGGCAGAGTTTACCATTGTCTGAAGCCATTTTAGGAATATGCCTCCCTTTTTTTGATTGATTGCCTTGCCTATTATAATAATCACCATATCCTTATATCCTCAAGTCTCAACATGTGACAGGCTTGTCATCATCAGGACAGTTTGCCATTGGCTGAACATAATTCCTAATTGGCCATAATATTCCTAATATAATGACCATAACTCCTTTTCTTTATTTCCCACTTTATTTGCCAATTTTGTCATTATTATGCCAATCCCCCCATGTGTATACTCCCAGTCACACTGGAAATCCCTACTGTTGATCTGGGGAGAGTGTAGACCAGTGGTTCTCAATCTCCAGATGACAGTGAAGTGACAATCTAAGGATTTTAAGTTTTTTTTTAATCTCCCCCCCCCCCCCCCCAACAAACTATACTATAAAAACTGCACAAACATTGGCTCAATTGTCAAATAATATAACAAATAGGCTATCGCCTATTTTCACAATATGTATCTGTGGAACGAGTCAAACTAAATCGAATGCCTCAACTCCTACAATTCCAAGTGCTTATCAGGGTGGGGGGTCCGCTGATACAATGATACAAGCTCATAGCCCGGCACTCACTATGAGCTTGTAGATCTGCTATTGTTGAATAGCCCAAAGTATAAAATAATGTTTACAGTGGTTACACAGATGCGTTCCCGGTCTATATGGGTTAATATGGAACAGGGTGCCGGTGCAAGGCAAGAGAACGACAACGTTTTGATTTCAGATTGCATTTTAGTCAGGTCATCACCTGAGGTTATCACCTGAGGTCATCACCTGACGAACATCACCTGACGAGGGGGCACGGTGGCGCAGTCGGTAGCGCTGTCGCCTCACAGCTAGAAGGTCCTGGGTTCGATTCCCGCCAGGGACGCTGTGGGTGCTGGGGGCGTGTTCTCTCCTCCACGTCATCGGCGCCCATACCCTAGGTGGGGTTGGTGAAAGGGCCTACTCTGTGTGGAGTTTGCATGTTCTCCCCGTGTCTCCTAGGGTAGTTAATACCCTCACAAAAACATGTAGTAATCCTGGTCAGTCACTATACTGCCTCCCCCTGGTCAGCCGGGGCGCCTGATGGAGGAGAAGGGAACTGGTTGGAATAACGTGTTCCTTCCACGCGCTATGTCCAACCAGGGAAACTCCCCCCTGGTCGGGTGATAAGAAGCGGCCTGCTTGCTCCTCATGCATTGAAGGAGGCATGAGCTTCAGCTTGGGCTCTCCCTAGGCTGGCAGAGGGTAGGTAGTGCCCAGGATTACATAGGCAATTGGCACTGGGTGAAAAAATGTGGGTTACAAAATCGTGGGATAAAAATTATAAAAGTAAAAAAAAAAAAAAAAAAAAAATCACCTGACGAAGATGTAATCTGACATGGAAACGTTGTCGTTCTTGCCTTGCACCTTGTTCCATATTAAAGAAAAAGGCTCCAATCATCCGAGTTGCTCCAGTGCATTCTTTATTCATGGCAATTGTGTTCGTTGGGAACGCCCGGCCAAGCCAGAGGCGCCGTGGAGGAATGGAGCCCCAGTGTACCCGATGGTGGGCAGGTACTTTACCCCTCCCCCGCCCACCCGGATGCCCCCCATATCCTTGGCTCCTCAAGTCGATTGGCTGAATAAATTAATAATCCCTGCACCCTATTGACTATATTTATAATGCTTATAATTGGATGTACACTGCATGTCATGTATGACGGATTACCATAATGGCTTAATTTTTAGATTTGGCGTTTCTTAACATTTTCTCCATACTCAATGTTGGCACATTAAGCAAGATGGACATTTGAATGTTGTTTGTAAATCAATCTCCAGGGACTATTTTCTGTGAGACTTTTCTAATCAACCCATGCATTAATGCAACAATAGGCTATGAACTTTGAAAAAAAAGAAAGAAATAATAAATGTCCACCTACAGGACATGCCCAGTTGTAGATAGATGGGCATGGATTGAGATCCACTCAGTATTGGTCAGATGAATCTGCATATAAAAATGTCCAGACAGCTTATCAACACTGTAGACCCTGATGCTAGATAGGAAAGTGTGGAGGGCCGCGATTCAGGAGTCCCGAGTTGGTGTTGGCTAGACCGCACTCTCGCATTGCATGGCATGGGGAGTAGTTCTACTGAGGAGAAAGTCAAGCGTATACAGCAAGGGGTGATAACCTGCAATTGCAACTATTATAAAGCCACCCTGATCTTCTTAGGCAGCCATGACAGTCATCCTCCACTTGGGGGCATCCATAATCAACTGCTGACTTGACTCACACCCCTCCACTTACTGTAGCTGACTGGAGTGGATACATACAGGTCTGTATAGTTGTTTTGTGCACAACTTATCTCATTGGACCGCAAAGGCATTTTTTGAGTCAATGTTCATTTCTGGACTCTTGAAATATTTCTTACGTTAATTTGTCACCAATGCACGTGTAAGCTAATTCAGAGTTACACTTTTTGTAGCTACTTTTAGTTTTAGTTTTCTTTTTTCTATTTGCTCCGGATGGATGTTTTCCTTGTGTCTTTGATTGTGTATTGATTTTATGTCATCTCTACTGGATGGATGTTTTCCTCGTGTCTTTGATTGTGTATTGATTTTATCTCATCTCTTTTATTAAGGAAAGTTTCAGTAAGAAACAAAAAGGCACATTTTCACTTGTGGACAATTACATTTCTGGTCTATTCTGTAGGTAATGTTTGGTTTAATGCTAAATTAGATAATGCCAGTTCACAGTATACCCTACTGCTCAATTACAGCTATTGATACTGAGAACAGAAGTCATATAATCACATAGATGAAGATTTTATAAATGTTTAAACTCCTTTTTAACTCAAGTTCAACTTCATTGTCAAACCTCCATAGGCCTAGGCATATGGATCTGAAAAACATGTTATCCACAGTCACAGTGCATCAGAATGATCAGCAAACAGACAACACAAAGAGAACAATAGGATATAGCATAGCACAACATTACAATAGTAGCAAAGTATAAATGGAAGCAATCTATCGGATACTGTACTGAATGAAGCTTGGAATTCAGCTACAACAATGTGACTGCAGTATAAAATGTCTGTGACATAAATATTTCAAGTATTACAGTGTGAAATGTGTGGCATTGAAGTGACTGATGTGTGCTGCATTCAAATACATTGGATTAGATTTGTAAGCACAACACAGACCATATGATGCTGCACAGTGGAACCACTAAACCAGTGGTTCTCAAAGTAGTAGTAATAGTAATAAATGTTATTTGTAACGCACTTTATATTTGACACAAATCTCAAAGTGCTACATTGCATAAAAGTCAAGAAAAATATTGGGAAAAAAATAAAAGAAAGTGGGGTCCAGGGACCCTCTGAGGACCCTGGTACCTCTGAGAGTACTCTACAAATGGAACCAAATGGACCATTGCATTTACACTCTCAGAGTTATGGGGGTCCTTGAAAAAAAAAAAAGTTTGAGAACCACTGCACTAAACCACACACACTAGTGGTGTTGTGGTGGTGAGATTTTACACATACAATCCCCAGTGTTCATTTATCCATTTGTATCTCCAAAGTGCTCCATTCGGTTACATTTTGCACTCGCTCAGCGGCGTGACATTCTCACTGAGAATTTTATTGTGCATGCGTTTCAGCGTGTTCATTCAGAGGCCCCAAACAAAGGCCTTTCACCCCCGTCCCTGCCCTCTCCCCCTGCTCCCATTCCTTCTCTTTTCTCTCCCTCATGCCAGCTAAAAATACCTCTTTTTAGGCCTGCACATACAGGCCTTTGATGTAGCTGGCCACTCCAGGCCCACGTGCGTCATGTCTGACGTCAATGCAGCCGGATGGAGGGGTTTCTGTGTGGGGGAGGAGCCCTGGCTGGCGTGGGTGGGCTAGCCCACAGCCTATTAGCTAGTGCTTAGCGTATTCATTCAAACCTGTGGGTTAGCCAGCCTGCTCTGCTGCTACAGTAGCATAGTGGTAGCATGCATGTACATTGTGTGAGAGACGACAGACCGAATGTATGGCATGATGAAAGGATCATGTGAAGAGGGAGGGAAGGAGGGAGGGAGGGAAGGAGGGAGGCGAAGGGACTGAGGGTGGGAATCAAAGGGGGAGGGGGGGTAGATGAGAGAGAAGAGAGAGACACAGAGAGACTGAGAGAGAGAGAGAGAGAGAGAGACAGACAGACAGACAGACAGACAGACAGACAGACAGAAAGAGAGGGACACAGAAAGAGAGAGAGAGACACAGACAGACACACAGACAGAGAGAGAAACACAGACAGAGAGAGAAACACACAGAGACACAGACAGAGAGAGAAACACAGACAGAGAGAGAGACACAGACAGAGAGAGACACACAGACAGACACACATACAGAGAGAGAGACACAGACAGACACACAGACAGAGAGAGAAAGAGAGAGACACAGACAGAGAGAGAGAGAGAGAGAGAGAGAGAGAGAGAAAGGCGGTTTTATAGAGAGGACAACGATGTTCCTAAAGATTATTATTACAATTTTTGTATTGAATTTTTCAACATGTTTTGCATGCACGCACTAGCAAACAATCACAAAACACCACAGACACTAGTACTCAACACAACATAAAACAGGTAAACTGACAGAAAACTAAGTCAATGTATGTTCCTAAAGATGATCACAAATCACAACTCAAGCTTTATGCAGGAAGCTTCCAATTGACACACACACAATAGGGGCTGCAATATTTTAATCAACGAAGCGATGCAATTTTTATATAATCGACTAAAACGATTAGTCTGATTAACCACTTAAGCCCTATTTTATTGAGACCAGAGTTTGAATCCCAGCCAGGCAGGACGTAAACGTTACGCATTGCAGCTTTAATAGCACTTAATGTTACATCACATTTATATAAAACCCGCAGACATACTTAAAAATGTTCAATCACACTTACAAAATACCAAAAATAGCAGATCTACAAGCTTGTATCTGCTGTAGATCTGCTATTTCTGCCACTTTTGTGTGACACTGGTATGACAAAGTACAGGTGTTCATTTACGGAAAAAAACTATGTTGAAATAAAAAGGTGAAGTGTTAGTTACTCAATTTGTAACCCTGAGCATGTATAAATATAACTAAATGGAGTGCATGTGTACCCGCTCAGAGTTAAATGAACACTGAGGATTTTACTGTGTACGCTCACGTAACTTTTGTTAATATCCTCTACATAGATTTTGCATCCTACTGTATACCGTCTATAGCAGGGGTTCTCAAAGTGAGATCTGGATCCCCCGGGGGTCATTGGCCGTGCTTGTGTGTTCATTAATCGCTACGGAGCGTGTCACCAACAGTGACCATTGATATTCAAAACGAGTTCAAGGGGGTCCCTAGCAAAATGTGCAAATTAAAAAATGAGCGACACACAAGTAAGTTCTCAACATTGTGACCTTGTAGATCTGCTATTTTTGGAAGATTGTGGGAAAAGTGTGATTTTTTTTTATAATTTAGAAAACATTTTCTCTTCCCTGGCACAAAATATTTTTAGATGGGGGTCCGCGGCCAAATACATATTAATGTGGGGGGTCCTTGACATGAAAATGTTTGAGAACCACTGGTCTAATAGTGAATGACGGCAATATATGCAACATATTTTGAAAACAACAAGCACAGTTTGTCATATTGCTCATGACACAGGTTTATGCTTTTACTGACTTCATTTGTTCTTCTCTCTAGATTAATCTCATATCAGCAAGTGCTAAATGAAATGGTCAGTTGCTTCAATAGCCAAAGAAATCTAATGGCACACGCACGCCCGCGTGCACACACACACACACACACACACACACACACACACACACACACACACACACACACGCACACACGCACAAATACATGCACACGCACACGCACGTGCACACACACACACACACACACACACACACACACACGCACACATGCACAAATACATGCACACGCACACGCACGTGCACACACACACACACACACACACACACACACACACACACACACACACACACACACACACACACACACACACACACACACACACACACACACACACACACACACAGGTCCTTCCTTGGCAACCACACAGTTACTAAGAGACTGATTGCAAAAGAGGCAAGGTTTCCATGGTAACACTGGTGGCTGAGTCATCTGCACCGCAGTGCGTGTCCTTGTGTGTCAGTACACAACTGCAATTGTTTCTGTGTGTGTGTGTGTGTGTGTGTGTGTGTGTGCGTGCGAGCGCGCGCGTACGTACGTGCGTGCGTGCGTTCATTCATCGCTACGGTGCATGTGTCACCAACAGTGATTGTTCTTGTTGATATTCAAAGGGAGTGAATTGCAGTGTTTTGAATTTAGCTTTTTTGGGTTACACCAGTGAGTATTATCCACTATTATCCTAATCTGGGGGAGGGAACAATCACCAGAAATAACCGATCGACAAGCTCACAACGCGTCCCAATGCGAAGCTTGTAGATCGGCTAGAGATTAGATATAGAAGGAAACAAGAGCAGACCAAGTATAGTTGTAACTCAGGCCTGTTTCAATAAGAATAGAGGGTTAAAGTGTGATCCTATGAGCCCCTTCTTCAGTGTGTTCAACAGCTGAGATATACTGTAGCTTCACAGTGAAATAATCACCAGTGTTAATTTGACCAATTTCAACCGGGCGTCCCTATTTTGGGTGACATTTTTTCAAAGATTGCGGAACATTGCAGATCTACAAGCTCACAACGACACATTCTGACCTTGTTAACTGGATATTTTTGCTTTTTTCTGTTTTTTTATTTTTACAACGACGTATAAAAATAGGGCTTAAGTGCTAACTCCAGGAGTGCACAAAACATGTACAAAAGTATCCATTTGTACACTCTGTGTGAGGCTGAGCACTGTGTGTGGAAAGCAGTCATTATCTATCATAATAGTCCAAAATCTATTTCAAGCGTTGGCCAACACAGTGCATATGATGTAACTTGTGCTATCTGCGTGGAAACCCACTTTACAGTCCAGTTTAGACACTCAACCACTTAAACCCTCTATGCTTAGTAAAACTGACCTGAGTTGGCTCTGTACTTGTTCCGTTCTGTTCTTGCTGCCTTCTCTTTGTCACAAATAGCAGACTATCTGGCGACCATAGGCCTTTATTGTTTTTTTTTTAAATATGCCAGTAATTTAAGTTTAATTATTAAAGTTATTTGTCATATCCTTTTTATTACAATGCCTAGAAGGCAAACGGAAATAACAATCTTATTCCTATGTTCCGATGTTCTATGGCAAAAACAGAAATTAAATCGTTTAGCGCAATTATTTGTGTGACAATTCATCGTCAACCCAATGGTGACAGTCCTACGAACGTTCCCCCAGAATAGGGCTGCTAGGCTGCAAGTGGTTAATCTGTGTTATGCTAGCATTGTGCCTCCGCTTTTATAATACATGTATGTATAATATCTCAGTTTACGGCCTTGTCTAGTAATCTTCTGCTAATCTCTGGACAATCTCTTTCTAATGATCCAATTAGAAGTGCATTAATATTATATTATGGGTTATTATGTGCTTAATGGATACGATGTTTGAGAATGTCACTGCAAGGTGTGATAAGAATGTATGTCGACTATCAGGACAGTACATCGTCGCTGTCGGGTGGAAACCTTGTATGTCCAAAACTGCTACTTTTCAGAAGAAAAAAATAACTGTGTTCCAATTGATTCAGTGAAGTTATGATTTAGTCACAAGCTCTTGTTCATATTTTTTGTTGGTTCAGTATTTATAGAACCCACAGACACACCTAACCACTTTCATAATACATAATAAATAAATCACAAATAGCAAAAACAGCCACACGCTTGTGTGACACTGTAGTATGACGAAGTAAGCAGGGGTCATCAATATGTCCGTACGCGGACGTGTCCGTGGCAAAGACTTGGTCTTGTCCATGGCAAATTTTTGATTTTCTTTTTTACACACCATTATAATGTTCTTATTTTGATCATAAAGACCCAATTACTGAATGTCAAGTCTCCAGGTTATCTTCACAATATGTATGACACTGATGTACTCTGACACTATGGCACATTAGGAGTCCAACTAGTACTAGTGGTTCTCAAATGTTTTATTTGCAAGGAACCCCTTAACTCTAAGAGTGTACAAATGGAACCAAATGGACCCTTAAGGGTCCATTTGGTTCCATTTGTACACTCTCAGAGTTACAGACCTGTTATTGTCATTCAGGGCTATAGCTCTTTATGTGTTTCTGGTAATATTATTGTCCGCTCTTTTTGTATGTCCGTGGCAAAAAAAAACCTTTTACAAAAAACACCACAAGCCAGCATGGCAGTGAACCCTCGAAGTAAGGCATTAATTTATGAGGAAACATAAAAAGTTGAAATATGGAGAGGTTTCTCCCCGACAGCAACGATATGACCCACATTGTGGGAGTCTGACTGCATAGTTTTTTTTTTACATTTTAAAGAAGTTTTTGATGCAGACATCAACGCTGGACTAATGTGATTTCACAGCAATATGGGCGCGATAGTGATAGTTTGCCGGATTACGGAAACAATACAAATTGATGGCATGGACATACTGTAGGCCTATGTATTGTTTGTTTGTCTGTTTGTGCGTGTGTGGGTGTGTGTGTGTGTGTGTTTGTGTGTGAAGGCATGAATAATTCTGCTGACGTCACCGGGAGCTGCCTGACACAGAATGGCACAGAGAGGCCCCAACCGCCACCAGCACACACACACACACACACACACACACACACACGCGCACACGCACACGCACACACACACACACACACACACACACACACACACACACACACACACACACACACACACACACGCACACACAGAGTTGAATACACCACCATGCACACTGGGCGGGGGGGCTGGGGGGGGGTGTAGTGTCTGATCTATTCCTCATTGATCCTATACTGATACGAGGCTCTGCTTCCCAGAGGTGGAAGAAGTACTCAGATCTCTTCTTTTTTTACTTAAGTAATAGTAGCAATACCACAATGTAGAAATAATAAAAGTCCTGTATAAAAATGTACTTGAGTAAAAGAGTTTTTTCAAAAGTGAAAATTGACCGCTCACAAGCTCACAACGTGCAGCGTGAGCTTTTAGATCGACTATTTTTGAATACTTTATTGTAGATATAAAGTCTACAAAGTAACTGTGTAGTGTATCTAAAGCTGTCAAATAATTGCAGCGGAGTAAAAATTACAATGGAGTAGAAATATGGTAAGTATTGAAAAATGGAATCGTAGTACCATACTTTAGTTTCCACCACTGCTAATTCTATACTCATTATTGTCTTTCTTCTGTGAATGAGACCAGTTTCACAAATACACAGGGTTTCAGCCTTTTTACTGCTGTCGCTCTCTAGTGACCCACGGCCCCAGGAGAGACATAAAGTTGGATCTATTTATCTCTCAAGACCAGCTCAGTGGCCTTCTGTTGAGAGTGTCCGCCCTGAGATTGGGAGGTCGGGCGTTCAATCCCCGGCCGAGTCATTCCAAAGACTATATATAAAAATGGTACCCAATGCCTCCCTCCTCCTTGGCGCTCGGCTTCAAGGGTTTGGCTTGAGGGTATAAGTCCCTGTGACATACTAGTGTCACGCACAGGAGGCGAACATAGCTGAATGGTTAGAGAGCCCCCCGCCTGGGAAACCAAACGTCCACAGGTTTGATTCCAGGCCTCAGAAATGTGTCCCCGAGCAAGACACTTAACTGCTCCCTGGGGGGCGCTGCCCCCGTAGGGCCCACTGCTCCTGTTACTAAATGCAGATACCTCGTTTCACTGGATATGCAAGATAGGCTTGTGACATATGGGCCATATGGCTCGGGAGGCTACTTACTTATTTATCTCTTATTTAAATTTGTCTTATCCTATCTATCTTATCTTCAGAAACATCTTCTACTTTGACATCATGAACCCTATAGTATCCCTATTCCGGGCATACCATAATAAATGAACATTCTGCGAAAGTAGTAGATCTACAAATTCACGATGCGTTGCTGTTGTGATCGACTATTTTCGCCAAAGAGATTTGGTGTAGAGGGAAAAAGGTTTGTTCGAGCCCTGTTCAACTCAGTGTAGATAAAAATGCGCTCCTTCTAACTTAAAGGGCAAGACCACTTTAGTAGAGGTTTGGGTTGTGTAGTCACCTTACCATGATCTAACTCCAAAGGTGGACAAGAAATCAAATAATCAATTAATTGCTCCATTGGTTAGAAATTGATAATTCAAAATATGCTCCTCATTGACCTACATTGTACGGTGAAACAGCTCTCAAAAGTCACTCTTTTAGCACTTACGAAACACAAACAAAGTTGATTCAGACAATCTAGAACATCACCAAACCCAGTACTGTTTCTTTTTTTAATAAAAATGTCAACTTCCTGCTGATTTTACTATTTGAAGATCCGGATCCGGATCTGCGGATCGAGTCCGGGTTTTCTTCTTAATAAAAATAGCAAAATCAACAGGAAGTTGACGTTTTTTATTAAAAAAACAAACAGTACTGGGTTTGGTGATGTTCTATGTTCTATACAGTCAGAATCAACTTTGTTTATGTGCTAAAGTCAATTAGGAGCATATTTTGAATTATCAATTTCTAATCAATGGAGCAATTATTTTGTATTTCTTGTCCACCTTTGGAGTTACATCATGGCACACAACCCAAACCTCTACCAAAGTGGCCTTGCCCTTTAACACACAGTAAAGCAAAACATTTAATGCCCCCCCTTTTTTAAATAAACTACTTTTAATGCCCAGAAGGTTTGTCCCCCTATTTGTCAAAACTATATGTATGGCTTCAATCTTAGATCTTCTGAGGCTAAAGCTGAAAAGTTAATTCGCATTATTTTCAGCAGTTCATATGGTAATGTCCCACCTTTGCTAGAAAGAGATGGCAAAAAAAATTCTAATGCAAGAAATGGCTAAAGAGCGGGCCCCTTTTCCTGACAGGTTGATGCCCCTGATCTTAAGCCAGGATCCTGGCATGCATCAACTGAGGTAGATTGCCTGAATGTTCACATTTTAAACCATATTATTATCTTAGTTGTCTGAGACGAATTGCAAACACCCACACCTCTACTGCAGTGGTTCTCAAACGTTTTCATGTCAAGGACCCCCACATTGACTCTTATTAGCCCGCGGACCCCCATTTGAAAAGATAAGCCAGGGACCCTCATAAGAGAAGACTTTTACGGCTCTCTAGCAGTGATTCTCATCCATTTTAATTTCAAGGACCCCAGTTTGACATGCATTAGGCTACGGACCCCCATTTAATGGCATTTATATCTTTGGGACCCCAATTCATATTGTAAAATCTATGTTAATTTAACTCTGAGAGTGTACAAAATGGAACCAAATGAACCCGTTAGGGCCCATTTGGTTCCATTTGTACACTCTCAGAGTTACAGACCCATAACTGTCCATTTGGTTCCTATCCATCATTTAGCTGGGGACCCCCTGGAACCCCCTCAAGTACCCCTGGGGGTCCCCGGACCCCACTTTGAGAACCAATGCTCTACTGTACATACACCCAACACCAAGGCAACCTGTCTGCTTCCCTTTGACAGAGGAGCTTCTACTGTAAGTGTGTGTGTGTGTGTGTGTGTGTGTGTGTGTGTGTGTGTGTGTGTGTGTGTGTGTGTGTGTGTGTGTGTGTGTGTGTGTGTGTGTGTGAGTGAGAACCTCCCAAATCTTTTTTGTAAAGGGTGTGTGAACATAAACAGAATATTAGACAATGCAGTTCACAAAGATCATAGTATAAGTGGAATAAAATGATCCAATATTTTAATAGACAATAGGCAAGAAAGTCCATTAAAAAGAGGTTATTCTAAAACCTAATTTATACTGTACCGTACGACTGTGTCGATCGCTCACTGAAAATAACAGTTTTTCTGGGTCACATTTCCCCCTTAAAATCTGTTATTTTTGACGACGCCCAAATATAGACATGGCTTTTTACGGGGGTCTGTGTTGTGGATACTGTGTGTGTGTGTGTGTGTGTGTGTGTGTGTGTGTGTGTGTGTGTACTGTACGCCCCCTCCCCCCGCCATATCCATCACAGGGAACGCTCCTCCGCCTTCACTAAAACTATCTGAATTATTGATGAAGGGGGGTGTCTCCACTGCGCACGTGCACACACATACACACGCACACACACACACACACACACACACACACACACACACACACACACACACACACACACACACACACACACACACACACACACACACACACACACACACACACACACACTGTACCTCTGTATGGATAGGGTTTCTCCCTGTGCTCTGTGAAATACTGAGTTTTCATTTAACCACCCTATTCTGGGGTGCACATTCACCAAAAATAGCCTACCTACAAGCTCACAACAACGCACCTGCGATGTGGCGCGTTGTGAGCTTGTAAATCGACTGTTTCCGGTGAAAAGATTGGGTGTAGAGTCGGAAAAAAGGAGCGGACCAACAAGGGGGAACCCCGGGCAACTAGGGTTGTAGACTGCTTACCTCTCTGAGTGTGTACAGATGGAACCCAATGGACCTGTAACTAGGGCTGTCACCATTAAAACATTTTAATTGACGATAAAATGGTCACACAAATAATTGCGATTAGCGATTTAATTGTGTTCTTGGCTTGAACCGTGGAACATTATGAATACAAGTTTAATTTTGGTTTGCTTTTTAGGCTTCGTAATCAAAAATTGCACAGGGCAGATATGACAAATAACTTAAATATACAAAGAAATGATTGACATAATTCAATAATTGTATACTTTCAGAGAAAAGAGAAAAGAAATGTAAAAATGAAAGAGCAGAAATAGCTGATCTACAAGCTTACAACGCTGTGACGCGTTTAAATATTTGAAAATGTATTAAAATGTTCCAACATAGAAACGATTATGACGATTGTGCAAAATTATTGCGATTATTATTGCGACAAATAATTACAATTATACGATTATGTAATAATTGTGACAGGCCTACCTGTAACTCTTGAGATAAACTGACACTGAAGATTTGTGTGTGTGTGTGTGTGTGTGTGTGTGTGTGTGTGTGTGTGTGTGTGTGTATACAGTATGTGGCTTCATGAGAGTTATCCTCCATAAGGTCTTCCTTGCACTAGGCATTCTATGCATGTGTTTGCATGTATGTACAGTTTAGTGTGCCCATACTGTATATGCATACGTACATACGTGGGTTGTTTACAAGCGTTCCTTTGTGTGGGTCCTTCCTCCGTTGCACTTTAAATTTCTTGCATGTGTTTGTGTGAAAATGGATGAGTGCACACTGAAACCCAGAGTGTTCCTTTAATTCTCAGAGAGTCTAAAAATGGAACCCCCCCTTTTGGGTTCTTTTGTGTGGGTTCCTTCATCTGCACTTTTATCTCTCTCTCTCTCTCTCTCTCTCTCTCTCTCTCTCTCTCTCTCTGCGTGTGCGTGTGTGTGTGTGTGTGTGTGTACACGTGAATATTAATGTGTCTTTGTGTGTCTCTGTTCATGCACGCGATGCCTCACGCATGTGTTTTTGTGCCTCCATGTGGGCTGTTCGTGGATGCTTTGTGCGTCTGTGTATGTGTGCACATCCGGATACGCGTGTGTATGTGGGAGTATCTCTCTCTGTATGTATGTGTGTGTGTGTGTGTGTGTGTATGTGCGTGTCGAGAGGGGGTGGGAGTCTGAACAGGCGGCTAGGCCTCTATAAATAGAAAACTCGCTCCCTGGCTCTTTGGAGAGACACATTGAGATACAGAGAAACAGATGAGGAAAGAGTCAGAGGCGGCTTCTCTCTCTCTCTCTATCTGTGTGTGTGTGTGTGTGTGTGTGGGTGTGGGTGTGGGGGTGTGTGTGTGTGTGTGTGTGTGTGTGTGTGTGTGTGTGTGTGTGTGTGTGTGTGTGTGTGTGTGTGTGTGTGTGTGTGTGTGTGTGCGCGCGCGCGTGCGTGTGTGCATGCACGTGCCCTGGGCAGATGCATAACAAGTGCTGTAGAAGCAGGAGGTTCTGGCATCTGGGATGATGTCCGGAATAGAACCTCACACAGTAAACATCCTGAGTGTCAATTTAACTCTGTCCAAGGTACAGTACAGTACCATATCTGGCTCTCTAGACTTATGATAGCTGAGCCCTAATAAACAGGGAGAGAAAAGGTGGCTGCCAGAAGCCCAAATATATATATATACTGTATAAATAGATAGAAAGGTGAAACCACTTGAATGAACAAGTACAATGTTTAATAGCTCAAATAGTAATATAGAATTAACCACTTACAAACCCTATGTACTTCTTTGACTGGAGTACCCCAGGTCTCTATTCTTGTGGCCCCCTCCTTTTTTCCACCCCTACACCAAATCTGTTCGCCAAAAACAACCAATCTACAAGCTCACAGCACATCACGTTCACTAAATGTTCAGCCAGGGACACTATAAAGGGTTCATGTGTTTTTTTAAAGGCATAGAGCACGATACGGTGTACACAGCAAAATCCTCAGCGTTAATTTAACTCTTAAAGAGTGTACAAATGGAACCAAATGGCCTGTTACGGGGTCACTCTCTAGGTCAATGGTTCCCAAACTTTTCAGGCCGCGATCCCCGAAGACGATCACATTTGGACTGGCCCCCTACCCTGACAAACACTTCGAATTGTAGGAGTTGAGGCATTACATTTAGTTTGACTCGGTTCCACAGATAAATAAATAACTACAAGCTCACAACGCCTCGCACTGCGAGGCGTTGTGAGCTTGTAGATCGGCTATTTTCACAATGTTTGCCTCTTTCTTACGTGATATTTGACAATTTGGCCAATTTAGTATTCAAAATCTTAAAATAAAACAAATTGAAGATACCCTGTATACACTTATACATGTATGTTGGTTTGTTTACTGTTGAGTGAGAAAACAATGTTGGACATTAAGCTAATCATCTTGGGACCCCCTGGGGGTCCCGACCCCCAGTTTTGGAACCAGTGCTCTAGGTTACAAATTAGCTACAAACACTGAGCATTTTACAGTATAGTCAGACGACACGTTGTGAGCTATAAAAATCCCTCTTCCTCAGCCGACGTCAGGTACAGTAAAATCTATAAATTCAAAAAATGATCCGCAAACTGTGAAAATAATCAGTGCAAACAGACGCTGCAGCTTTCTCAACGGATTCAGCTCCTCTTCCTTCTGCATCATAAGCCTGCCTTTGGACGTATTCCCCTATCCCCTGACAGCGGGCGGACGCCTTTTGTTTTCCTGAACAAAGCTTCGCTTGGGACAGCCACTCAAGCTCTCTGCTGGACTTGCCATTCAAGTGAAGCCAAGTCGAGATTAATAATACTGTAGCATATTGCATACGCTGGCAAATTAGTATGCCTGACACGAAGTGTCAGGCATACTAAGAAAAAACCCCACAAAATACCAAGAATGTGCACATTTCAAAACAAACGTAAGAAAATATATCATAGAAGAAGCCACCTCACTACAAATGTAGGCCAATGTGCCTGTGTATTTGTGTGTGTGTGTGCGTGCGTGCATGCATGTGTGCGCATGTGCTTAGGCCACAACCTGCCTGCTCTCACAGTTATCACAAGAACCTCTCGTGCCTTCATCTCCGTGTCAGGAGGATCAGGAACATCTTTATTTCCAACGATACATTTTGCTTTTCGTAGGAGTTTTACTGACATGATCTGGCAGCAGACAGTAGCGAGAAGAAGAGCCCTGTTGAGGAGTGATTACATAACTGATGATGAGCTATAATGGGTAACAGTGGCACCGTGTGGCTCTGCAATCGCCCCGGGGCGGCCTTATAGGAAGCAACACATGAAGACACAGATGAACTGCCTGCCTACACACCACCAGCAGCACATTACGTGTAGACCAGCGGTTCCCAACCTTTTCTGGATCAGGGTAGCCTGACACTCTGAATTTTCAGCCTGAATTTTCATTTCGTTTCACTCCATTATTCAGTCCGAAAGCCCTCTCAGCGCAGCCGTTTTCTGCCGAGATGGGGGCGTGGCCAAAGTGGGACTCTTTGGCGATTGGTTCGTACTGTATTATCCCGATCTCGATTTGGCCGGGCCGCCGGTTAGATTTTCAACCGAGAAAACCCCGCCTTTCTACAGCGTCACCAGACCCTGAATGCGAGGCTAGCGATTCAAGGGCTGGAGCCTGGCTGGGATCAGGGCCCTGCATTTTCAAAGTATTTATTTTAATGTTCCGGCTTGGACCAATGGAGCTAACAAAGTGTACTTCAAGTTCTATTTAACTGTATCACAGTGAAAACATTTTTTTTAAAGAAGGTTTTAAAGAAAAAAATGTTAACATTATGTTTTTAATATTCATGTCATATTAAAATCCTAGCGTTTGGCCAATTATTTGGGGGCCCACTTGCAGTATCCTCACGGCCCACCAGCAGTGGCCCCGGGCTTCACAGGTTGGGAATAGCTGATGTAGACACACATTACCCATTCAAACTGGGAGGGAGCGTTTCTCCTTCGGTAACCGGAACGCTCGCCCCCAAAACAGTCGGACCCATTTTTTTCTTGTATTCGTTTTACTGAGGTTAAGGTTAGGAGTAGGTTTAGGTTTAGGCATAGTTTTGCTGAGGTTAAGTTTAGGAATAAGGTTATGTTTAACCTCTGGCGGAACCTCTAGTTGTAAATAGGCCCACTTACTGACATAATTGACAGATATTTTTTTAACTTATATTGAATGATATAGATGAAAAAACATCACATGGATGCACCTGGGACGTATCATCAGTGTTGTAGCCTGGGGTCATCGGGTGTTTCGGGTCTCTCAACATACACCCTCG
Organism: Gymnoscopelus microlampas; assembly: GCF_963454915.1. Taxonomy (NCBI): domain Eukaryota; kingdom Metazoa; phylum Chordata; class Actinopteri; order Myctophiformes; family Myctophidae; genus Gymnoscopelus; species Gymnoscopelus microlampas. The sequence continues at coordinate 41,255,859 of NC_139948.1, forward strand.
CCCAGGTGACCCAGCCGGGGTTGATCAAGCCCCGACTTACGTCCCAGTAGCTACCCACGTCAGTCCTCTTATAGGGCAAGACAGGGCCCCTCAGTCCGCTTCTCCGGAACTCTGCCGGGACCGGGGGAGGCTCTGGCACGTGGAGGGACTAGGCTCTGTGGATGGCCCTCCTTCGTCTCACCGCAGGTCCAGGACCTGAGCGTTGGACCAGACTCCCCCGCTCCAAACATTTCACTCCGGCGTGATGGCGTCTTGGGCCGTGGTGGTACTACAGGCTCCACTTGCGGCTTGCCTGAAAGGCCCTCCTTAAAGGCCTCACCGTGGGTTTGTTGGGCTTCTTCCTCACGGAAGACACAGGCTGGGGCGCCAACCCATACTGCTACGTATAGGCTCATGCGTTGAAGCAAAACATTTTGTGAGACATGCCAATTTGTGTTGAATGATGAATCTTAAATTAAAGCTATTTCATTCAATTAATAAGATTAACCATACCCATGGTAGGGCATATCAATCCATTATTCGTATTTGATCATACAGCACACAGGATTTATACCACTAACAATGAAATCAATCTGATAATTATACATGTGCAGCAGTTAGTTTTGCACTGATTCCAAATCAGTGTCTATTCTATATGGCTGACATGCAGTGAAGAGCTCAGCCAGCTGTAGGCCTGGCCTATACCACCCAGTGCCATGCAGGTTACATAAGAACACAGAGCCCACAGTTCCGATCGCACTGCGGACTTCAAGCTCCCTTTTAAAATAGACGCCCAATTCAATGCTCAACAGCCCACAGCGATGGATGCGTTGTTACTGATATTCCAGCAAGCTCGCCTATCTCTTTAAGTGGGACTGGTCTGCGTGTGCGTGTGCGTGTGTGCGTGTACGTGAGTGTGTGTGTGTGTGTGTGTGTGTGTGTGTGTGTGTGTGTGTGTGTGTGTGTGTGTGTGTGTGTGTGTGTGTGTGTGTGTGTGTGTGTGTGTGTGTGTGTGTGTGTGAGAGAGAGAAGGGGGGGGTGAAATTACGAGAGAGAGAGAGAGAGAGAGAGAGAGAGAGAGAGAGAGAGAGAGAGCGAGCTGCTCTTTCGTAGAGAAGGAATCAGGACTCAGCATCATCACACAGAGCAGAATATTTAGCAGGTTTTTTTTTTGTAACACAGAATCTGGGGAAGGTTGTTTATGCTTTGCTTCCCCCCATAATCTAAACGCGTTATCGTTCGCCTCGCCCTGAAGCTTTTATTGGATTGTACGATTATTGCCCCGGTATCCATGGAATCGGCAGCAGATGCGTCTGTCTGCCGCCTCCCGTTGAAGAAGAGAATATAACGGTCGAACCGTTATTATTATCTGGGCGCTGCTGCTCCGTTTTATAAAGAGAATATAACGGTTGTGGGGCGCTGCTGCTAGCTGCTCCCTTTTATAATTATTTATTTATTCTCATATACGCGCTGCCTGCCCGTAACAACGTTGTGGAGAAGAAACGTGATACCGGACGGAACACCGGGGCCGAAAAAACACAAAACATCCAACTGATCATGGATTAATGGCTCGCGTGAACATCTTCTGAAAAGGTAATAACGGGATGATATGCATATAATAGTGTATCATATATAATGGTGTATAATAATGGGATATCATATGCATATGATATAGGCTATGCCACAAAAAAAAGGCCGACAGTGACTGATGATGATTATTGTTATCCGTTGGTTGCTGTAACGGCTAACGGGGCATCTGCGGTAACGGTTACAGTTGGTGTAGCTTGCGATCGAGGTATTAGCGGTGAAAATAGCCGATCTACAAGCTCACTGTGAGCTTAGATCTGCTATTTTCGGTGCGCGTATAGCGATGGCTGGAAGAACCCCGTTGCGCACTGGATCGTTCTGTCATCATAATAGTCTTTAAAGCACGTTAAACGAGTCAACCCGATGCAAGTCTAATGTGGAAAACGTATCAAATGTGAGATGGCTTACATGATCCCCTCGTGTGTTTATATGTGGGGTTTTGGGGGGGGGGGGGGGTCATTCAGTGAGATCTAATAGATTCTAGATGGATCACCGCATCGCTATTATAGCAGCCTCTACGAGGAGGAGTGCATTTTTGCAAATAGAATGACGTGAACCTTGTTTCGATGACGTAATCCCCGCTCTGGTTCTCATGCATTTGTGCAGCATCACTAGTAACAGCGTCCAAATGATCTGAGATGCAGACATTATTATGTCCTGCAAGACAAGACAACAACCAGGAGATTATGACTATTTACTTACAATCTGTCATTGTGTAGTTCCTCTTTTATGGTTATTATCCTTATGGTTGTCTATTGTAACAGTGGCAGTGTATGTGTGGTCTAATTGCAATACATTCTCTGTCTGTCTGTCTGTCTGTCTGTCTGTCTGTCTGTCTGTCTGTCTTACGTATCTGTCTGTCTGTCTGTCTGTCTGTCTTACATATCTATCTATCTATCTATCTATCTATCTATCTATCTATCTATCTATCTATCTATAGATACTCTATATATAGATATATACTGCACAGTACATATAACATTAATTATTTAAACAAAAAGCCTATTGAAAGTGTACCACAGCAAATGTATGGGGTACGTACAGCATGTGATTAAATACAACTATACACCTACACATTGTACACAAGAGAAGTAGTACACTCCAAAACTATGCTGATGAGCAATGTAAACCTTTGTGGGGTAATACGTGTATGTATGGTGCAAGACGTCTCAGTCATATGTGTTTAAAGCAGACTGACAATACGTTTATCCAATGTAATTTACAATTCAGGTATTTAGCAGATACTCTTAACCAGAGCGACTTACACGTACAAGTGTGAAATCGGAATAAGTAGAATAAGCATGAGCTTTTAGTCAATAAACAACAAGGTAAATAACAGATGAATCTTTATCTTTTTAAATATATTTTTGGGGCTTTTTTGCCTTTATTGATAGGAAAGTAGGCGGTCAGGAAATGGGGAGAGAGATGGGGGGGTGACATACAGCAAAGTCGTTGGGATCGGGAGTGGAACCCACGACACGCTGTCAAGCTGGATTACCAGCGTATGTGGTATGTGCCTGGACCGCTAGGCCAGTGGGCGCCCCAATAATAATAGAGGAATCTTGGATACCGGGTAAACGGTGAACGAGCATCAGTCTAAATGATCTAAATCACAATCGTAACATTTGTGGTCGAGAGAAAAAACATTAGAAAGAGAGGCCAAGCTACATCTACACAGTAAGCTAGCATCAAGAAGGGATACGAGGGGATTGGGTGCTATAGGGGGTGAGGTGGAGTCTGAAGAGGTGAGTCTTCAGATACCGGTTTAATAATAATTCTGGCTGGTTGAAGACCAGGCGTGCTGCGGGGTTCTGGAGTGGCTTAAGTGAGCATGCCGTGAGGCCAGTATAGGATGGAGATACAGTAGTCAAGCTTGGATATGACTGGGGCCTGGATAAGGAGCTGGGAAGACTCCTGGGTGAGGAAGGGTCTGATCCTTCAGATGTTATAAAGTGTAAACCAACAATGTAGACATTTAGCAGACGCTCTTCATCCAGAGCGACTTACAGTAAGCAAGGTAAACACAACATCAAATGCATAGAGACGGGGTAGTGCAGTAAAGTAATCTGGGATCATAGGTAAACCAAGGACCCAGCATCAGTCTAAGCAGTATAATATAAAAAACAAATAATCTGTACATTGAAACTATACAAACTATAGGATGTCAGGTCAACCAATTAACCTGGCATCTGTCTCTAAATAGCATGCTATATAAATTTCATTTTTACCTTTGCAAACTGCAATGTGTGCCACTGTGCCTTGAAGGACAGCAGACTGTCCGGGACAACGAACACCCCAGGGTCTTCTTGGCAGTTGGAACACAAGCAACCAGGGAGTTGTCAATGGAAATATCCTGCATGGGTCAGGATTTACCTGGGAAGAAGAGAAGCTCAGTCTGATCTCAGTTGAGCTTGAGGAAGACATTCGCTGTGAGATGTCAGCCAGTATATTAGGGGTCTTCAATGTTTTTCAAGCCAAGGACCCTTTAGCGGAGAGAGAGATGAAGCAGGGACCTCCACTTCATATTGGATTCATGTTAAATGTGTGTTTTCAGACTTAAACCCTCAATACTTTGTAAACTTGGCTCTGTACTTAGTCTTCTCTTTTCTCCCTATACACCAAACCTCTTCGAAACCTCCGAAAATAGCCGATCTACAACCTCATAACACGTCTGCTTGTAGATCTGCTATTTTTGGCTAATGTTCCACCCAGAATAGGGATACGAGGGTTCAAGCGTAAAAATGCAAAAAAATAGTCCCTATCACACAAAGATTTGGCGGCCCCCCCTGCAGTATCTCTGAGGACCCCCTATGGGTCACGGACCCCTCGCTGAAGACCTCTGCAGTATAGTATTCTAGTGGGAGGAGCAGGTTTAGTATTCTAGTATAGGATCACATTGATGGCTTTGCTCAGAGTGGCTGAATAGACGGACAGTATACTGTATGACCTGCTCTATTCTCAGTTGGTTATTGCTCAGGCAGAAGTATATTCTCATACTGTACTTCTGAGGCTTGTAAACATGGAGCTAGCAAGTTTGTCAGCAGTGATTTATTTCCCCCCGTCTCTCTTCCCTTTTCTGGGGTGGACTTGCAATAATCTTATAAGGTTAAAGTCATTGAGATAGATTCCCACTGCTGCCGCTGAAGCACGTTTCTTAATGTCACTGCCGGAAACTTTGCACCAATTTTCCCTCGACAACGAGAGTATGTTGGAAGTCACCATGTAACGTGACACATCTCGTTCAATATCTGGTTTACAAAAATAATATATGGGGATCATTAGAGGCTAATAATATCTACATTCCCTGCAGTGCATAGCAATGCAGTTCATCCAACTGAAAATGGCAGAGCAGGTTACAAATTACTCACTTAGAGATGGAAAATGAAATGCAAACATTGGCCAACAAAGTCAAAGGAATGGGGTATTATCAAGTGCCTATTTATTTTTCTCTCTCTTGCATTTTAGCCATAACATCCAGTCTGTAGTGTGCATTGTATTTTGCATATTGTATAGTTTCTAGCTATTTTTGCTTAACCTTATATGTAGAGTAAATATATTATAAATATAGTATACTTGTAAATTATTTCAATGTTTCTTTGTTGCTGGAAGCTATTGTGTATGCTACAAATGCCAGCAATATTACTATTGATTATGATGTATATATTTGGGCTTAAATACTTACTCAAATCACTAGATGACATGTGTATATATTAAACCAATAGTGGCATAATGGATGTGAAGGGGATACGGTTAACCAAGATGCAACAGGACACTCAGGTAAACTCATTACTATGGTTTTGCACTCACCGCGTCACATTGACTCAACAAAAAAAAGAGAAGAAAATAGAAAACGTGCACTGCTGATAATCAATCATTACATGAGATTGTAGAAGTTGGCCCTAATATGCTTGGCTGTCAGTTTGGCATGAAAGGGCCCTACATGATCTGAGTCACTGCTGTTAAATAGGGGTGAAAGTTGTCTTGTATTGTAGTTTAATACATATTTGGAGTGCCGGGTGAGACATTATGAGTCATTATTCCGCTGAGCACCACCAACAAGTGGGATATGCCAGATGGGCTCAGTCTGATAGCACTAATCACCCTTCCTAATCCCCCGTCCTGTCTGTCTGTCAGAGACACAGAACTAAATGAAGAACAATCATTCTATCTCTCTGTCCCTCAGGTGTAATATTTGTCTGGTAACCCTGAGAAGAGTGAGTGTGTGTGTGTGTGTGTGTGTGTGTGTGTGTGTGTGTGTGTGTGTGTGTGTGTGTGTGTGTGTGTGTGTGTGTGTGTGTGTGTGTGTGTGTGTGTGTGTGTGTGTGTGTGTGTGTGTGTGTGTGTGTGTGTGTGTGTGTGTGTGTGTGTGGTGCTTGTCTCAGACTTCATATGGCCAGTCCATACACAGTCATCTGTGACATCAGTACTATGACCTCAGTCATAAAAAAAATAATAGGCAAGCATATAGTGAAAATAGCAGATCTCAAAGCAGACAGCGCACAACATGGCGCGACATGTTGTGTTGTGTACTTGCAGATCGGCTATTGTCGGAGATGTAGAGTGTAAAAAGGTATAGAACCCTGAGGAACCCCGGTCAAAAAGTCTGTCTGTCTGTCTGTCTGTCTGTCTCTCTGTCTGTGTGTCTGTCTGTGTCTGTGTGTACCTTTTGACCATGGAGATCTCTAATCTCTCCCAAGACAGGCCTCCAAGTAGGCTACTCTGATAACTGCACTATTTATTTAAGTTTATGACTGACTTTATGGCTGACTGGAGGAGGCTGACAGATAATGAACTCTTCAAAGTGGTCAACACAACCCAGTATAAAGTGTCCTAATCATCATTTCCCTTATTAAGCACTTTCACCAACTCCTCTGTGTCTGAATCCGGTACGTACTGGCATTATTACTGTGCTATTGTTGACCCGATTTACCCAACTGCAGTGGCAACATTTTGCAAACACCCTTACCGTTTCACCTGTGACTCCTATTATTCTGGCTAGGTAACATTTGCTCATCAAAAAAATATATTAAATAAATAGATAAACAAATAAACAGTTTTGACTCAGCACCCCCTCTACCTGATTTCTGAATCCAAGTACCCCCATTACCCGACTTGAAATTCGTTTTTGTGCAATCTCCATCATTCGTTCGTTGTCTTCAGGAAAAAGTCGGGGGGGGGAGCCATCAGAAAAACAGAAAAGATATCTACACATAACATAAAAATGCAGCAGATATGTACATGAGGTTAGATATACAGTAAGGGGCAAAAACGGAGGTTAAATATCGTTGCTGCCGGGCAGAAACCTCGTATCTCCATATTCCAACTTTTGGTGTTTTTTCGTAAATTAACGCCCTACTCGATCATACTACAGCGCCACACAAAAGCATCAAAAATAGCAGATCCGCAAGCTCAAAACGCACCGCGAAGCGCCGCGTTTTGAGCTTGTAGATCTGCAACTTTTGTTGTTTTTGAATTTTAATCCTGAAAAGTAACAATTTTGGACATATGACGAGGTTTCCACCTGACAGAGACGATATACCGTAAGGTGCAAAAATGTGACCACACATCGGTACGTCCACATAGCAGCAGTTATGTACATGAGGTTAGATATAAGGTGCAAAAATAGCATCATATGTGTGTAAAAGTAATGTGTATGCTGCAGTAGTCAATTGTTTGAATAGTACTTCAACCACTGTTAAAGCCTCACTATGTATCTATTTAATGAATACATTTTAATTTTGTTTAATCTGTATGCTAGAGTATGTTAATACAATATAACTTTATTACCAATTGGGGTGGTTGTATTTGGTCTCCCTGCTCTTCTATTGAGACATTTAGATCGTCTCAAAGGTCATGTCTCACCTATAGACACAGGATCTGACCTGATTGTCAAGATTCAATGTATCCCCCGAGCAAACAGGCCGGCTCTATTAGCTCAATGGTAAACATTTCTGCACTTAAGCAGGAAACCAAGTTCAAATCCGGGGTAGAAGAGGAAAGTTACATAGTGTTGCTTTAATGCAGCTACCTGTAGCCGGGGACACCTGACAAAAGGACGAACATAATGATAAGGAGTGTCATTCAGTAGAACAGATGTGAGGTGATTATTGAGGCATCAACGCAGCATCACGTCCTTTATTTACTTTGCCTCGGTGAGCAAAGTTAATAAAAAGGCAGCTGGATGCCACCGTTATGTTGTAGTTTTGTGATTAAGGAGAGACTGATTAATTTTTGATTCCTCCTTATTTGCTCAGACGTAGCCCTACCCTACTCCTTTATTAAAAAATGCAAGGTTTGGAGACCATGAGGGATGGAACACAGGAACATGAAGGCCATCTGTCATTGGCCTAGTGACAGTCTTTTTCAATTTGAAAATGTTCTCCCAATTTAGTTATGTCAAGTCCCCCCCCATGTTAGTCTCTGTCACTGCTGACCCCTACTGGTCGGTCTGGGGGAGGGCGTTTACAACCACTTGTGTCCTTTGATAAACATGACGTTGCTACAGTAGCTGCCTCTGTTCAGTGGGGGTGTAATTATTATTAATTCATTGACAGCAGTGGTTGCCAAACTTTTTAATTTCAAGGATCCCCCATAACTCTTGACAGTTACAGATCTGTAAGTGTCCATTTAGAATCCCCGACCTCAAGGGTCCCTGGACCCCACTTTGTGACTGGTGTATAGGCAGCCTCTTATCCCTCACAGTTCCTCTTGCTGCTGCTGAACGGGCGGGAAGAAACGATCAACCTATCGGAGTCGCTATGGTGCCGCTGCAGAGATCACCCTCCCTGACCCCTGCCACGGCTTCCCTCCCGTGTGAACGATAGGCTCTATGCGCAGCAGCCATATTGGAAAGAATTTGGCCTCTTCCTTACTTCCTCATAGGTGTTACCAGTGATACTAATGAAGGCTCTGTTCCATTCTGGTCAGACAGAGTCAGGGTGCTGATATTGTGCATGTTGGCTCAATGGAAACACTCTGCTACACCAGTGGGTTCCAAATTGGCGTCCAGGGACCCTCGTGGATCCTTGAGGGGGTTCCAAATGGCCCCTTACAGGTGTGTAACTTTGAGAGTGTACGACTCTCAACTCTGAGAGTGTACGAATGCAACCAAAACACCTGTGAAGGAAGTAAGGAAGAGGCCCAATTTCTTTCCAATATGGCTGCTGTGCATAGAGCCTATTGTGTTCGATGGAACGCTCAGTTTGACCGTTACCATTTCAGGGTTTTTGCTGTCCAGAATAACATAATAAGTGTCACCTTAGTACCTACAGTATATCACAGTAAAATCCTGAGCATTCATTTACCCGTATCTCAAGGTTAAATTAACACTCTGGATTTTGCTGTTTACCACATATTACAAGCAAACAATATTATGGCGTATGAGTGTAAGCTCCATAATCCATAATGTTAAGACTATTCACTCTCTCTCTCTCTCTCTCTCTCTCTCTCTCTCTCTCTCTGTTGGTTGCACAATAAACCTCTCGCTTTTACCCTAGTAGCTTCCGCCAACCCCCCCTCCCTTCCTCTACCTCTCCTTTCACACCTGCGCCTCCTCCTTTCCTCCTGGATGTTTTCAATGAGATTTTTCCGTGTCTCCTGAGAGCCATGCACGCAATTAGACGGAGGTGATTAGACAGTATTGTTTGTCGAGGAGCTCGCGCTCTGCATGGGCCTTTCACTTTGCCATCTTGAAACAGGAACTTGTGAATGAAAGAGGCAAGAGACCTTGGCCTATACAGTACACACACAAACAGCCTCAGCATCTGTTGCGTACGGAAAGCCTTCAAATAAACAAAGGCGAGGCCATACTTGCTTCTTTTAGTTAGGCTACTATGAATCATGTTTTCTCTGGGATGTTGTTGTGGAATAAATGAGTATGTCTTGTCGTTGTATTTATAGGACGTAACTTAATTCAGTCGGTTGGTACTATTATACTTGGTGAATTAATTTGTGGCAGGATTTGATCCTGGAACAGCAGTTACTGTGTGGTTTTAAAGCCCGGGATCGCGCTTCCTTTTCATTTACAGTATTTTTCAAAGTCTGCTATTAGCTATAGAACAGATGTAGATAGAGCCTTGTTGTCAGTGCAGAGTGACCTCCCTGATGGTGAGAAGTAAACATACATTGCTACGTAACGTAGCATGTATGTAATGTACTGTACGTATGAATATTCAGAGGATATACTTAATAGTCTACTTTTAATTACCTCTTTGTAACCTAAAAATCGAAATGTGACTTGTAGATCGGCTACTTTCTATGTTTTTGTATAAAATAGGGCTTAAGTGGTCAATCAGAATAATCAATTCAGTTGATTAGAAATAATATATATAAAAACAACAATCCAAATAATTGCCTCTTGATTATTTGATTAATCGTAAAAGTAATTGATCAAATAATCGCTAAGAAAATAATCAATAGTTAATCATAATAATCGATAGTTTGCCCTTAACCCTAAAGTAAGGTTGGAGTTATAGCATTAACTAATGCATTGAGACCTTCATCTTGGCACCAGTGAGCTCACTTGGAACAAAGCAACATCCGTAGAAAAGAGGAAATTAGTGGAGGAGCTTAGAGTGTTGGCAGAGGAAAGAAGCAGTGCTTGTGGAAGCAGTTTTTCAAGCTGAGTACTGGATAAACGGGGAGTGAAAACTGTGGAGAAGAAGAGTCATAGCTGGACAGAATTTAACATGAATGCAGCATCTATGATTACGGCCATTCTTCTTCCTCGTGTCGGGCCATCTTCTGAGTGCATCGGCATTTGGCTTGGCCAGGTCATCTCCAGTACATTGTGGAATTGTACAACCATTATTTTTGTTGCTGTCGGGCAGAAACTTCTCATCTCCATATTTTAACTAGTTGTGTTTTTTTGTAAATCAACGCCCTACTTGATTATACTACAGTGTCAGACAAAAGTATCAAAAGTAGCATATCGGCAAGCTCGAAGCGACGCATTTTGAGCTTGTAGATCTGCTACTTTTGCTGTTTTCTGAAAAGTTACAGTTTTGGACATATGAGGTTTCCACCCGACAGAGGTGATTTACTTTTTCATGTCAAGGAGCCTCAAATGAATGAGTATATGAATGAGATATATGAATAAGAGATTTGTGTTGTTAGAACGTTTCAGAAATATTTATAATAATATAAGACGACCAATGCCTATGATAATCTATAATGTATTTCTTAGCACAATTAAGGGCAACAATTGTGGGAATTGTGGGATTGAGAGACGTACTGTATGCAAGCCACTAACATCTGTCTTGGAATCATGGGCCAAAACCAGTGGACAGTTTATTTTGTTGAGCTTGCTATTCCTTGGGTTGAGTACAGTACAAAGGAAGAGGCTTCACACTGAGCTAGAGGCTAAGGCACAACGGTGAGCCTGGAAAGCAGACTGCTGTAGGGCTGTCACGGTTATGACATTTTACTTAACGATTAATTGTCATACAAATAATTGTTATTGAACTATTTAATTGTGCTGGTTTTAGGCTTCGTAAACAAAAATCGCATGGCTGTTTAAACCCCAGCCAATAGGAACACAGAGGGGGGCAGGTCATCAGCAAATTACAGCCTGTCCCTATTAGACGGCTAAGAGCACCTACTGGTATACCAAGTTTGGGGCGTTAAGCATGCTGGGAACTGGATTTATGGCTGTTTAAAGCTAAGCCAATAGGAGGAACACAGTGGGGTTGAGGCTATTCTGATGGCAGACCCCTGACCAGTGTTGGTGCAGATCAGAGCAACGGTGCGCCTCGCGGGTCTCGCATGTTTGTGACGTCCACCGTCCGTGTGACGTCCACCGTCCGCCCGGCTGCCCACCGTCCGTCGGTTGACCCTCTAGGCAATTTTAATATAGGATAAATGCGATTAAGCAATTATACAATAATTGTGCCAGGCCTACTGCTGCGTGCAGATGTTGGATTTGAAGTAACTATCTATGATCAGTTTCCTCAGTTGCCTCAAGGCAGTGCTGTAGCTCAGTAAGGTTCTTGGTTCAATCCCCGGCTCACGCTGGGTGTTGAAGTGTCTTTGAGCAAGACACTGAGCCCCTAATCTCGCGTGGCCAGACTGTTGCCTCCCACAATTTTCAAATGTTTCCGGTCATACAGTCTGGGACTCGGAAGCTCTGATCATGATTAAAATATAAACCGGATGTGAAGCCTCCTCTCCACTTCCGTTTCGTCTGTACATCTGTCGCGCAAATGTATCCTAATATAAATCAAAATCATCTAAGTATATTTAGCTTGCTGCTTAACAGAAATGGAAACTAAGAAATAAAATGTAAAGATATTTTAGAATATATTTTCATGAACGGAAGTGCCAGTTTCCTCTCTCGGATTTCGGGAGGTGTAGTTCCAGACTCTATATAGCATTCGGAGATTGTGTCTGGCTACGCGAGCCTACTGAGCCCCTAACTGCCCCCGATGAGCAGGTTGGTGCCTCGCCCTGGTTTCCTCCGCCGCCGGTGTGTGAAAAGGTGAATGAACGCCAGTGGTGGAAAGTAACTAAGTACATTCACTTAAGTACTGTACTTAAGTACAATTTTGAAGTATTTGTACTTTACTTGAGTATTTCAAATTTTCAGTACTTTTACTTCTACTCCACTACATCTCAGAGGCAAATATTGTACTTTCGCTCCACTACAATTATTTGAAAACTTTAGTTACTAGTTACTTTTCAGATATAAATTATGATATTATGAAACATACATTTACCACTTTAGCCCTATTTTATACATAGGCTATTTGAAAATAGCCGATCTACAAGCTCACAAGGCGTCGCGATGCGACGCGTTGTGAGCTTGTAGATCTGCTATTTTCAAACATTTTAGTACTTTTACTTTTGGTACTTTAAGTATATTTTAATGCCAATATTTGGTACTTTTACTCAGTACATTTTTTATTCCGTACTTTTATTTGTAACAGAGTACTTCTACATTGCAGTATTGATACTTTTACTTAAGTAAAACCTTTGAGTACTTTTTCCACCACTGATGAACGCTCAACATAAATCGCTTTGGATGAAGGCGCTATATGAATGCACCATTTACCTCATGGAGTTCAGGATTCGTCACACAACAAAGGCAGGTCCTGAAACGGACTAAAGTAGCATAATACCATGGCTCTTGCTACAAAGAAATATAACACCAGCTTTGATGGAAGGTATGGAAATCCATCCTCTAAGTGAGAGAGAAGATGATATGATGGCTTCAGCTTGACTAGCAGAAATGGGCAGATATATACATTTCCCTTAGTTTCTTGTATTGCTTGTTTTTATTACATTTTGAGCTGCTCTCAACAAATCCTCTGGTTATTGCTGATTATTTGAAGAAAAACAGATAGATTTTAGGGCTTTTAGGGTTTAGTCACATTACGATAAAACAAGGTTTTGGTTGTATTACAAATACTTTGACCCTTAAAGTGGCACTATGTAACTTATTTTTAATTAATACATTTTGTCCAATCTGTATGGTAGAGTATGTTAATACAATATAACTTATACAATTGGGGTGGTTGTATTCTGTCTCCCTGCTCTTCTATTCAGACATTTAGATTGTGTCAAAGTTCAGGGGCGCCGATTTATGTCTGTGCTGTTGGGTGCGCAGCGCGGGTGCAAGCGCGGCCAGTGCGTGCGAGTGCGCAGCGTGCGCAAAAATTTGCAGTTATTTTCCGGGTTTGTTACCTTTTGGGGGCGTTTTTGTTACTTTAATGCGGTTATTTCGGTTGATTTGGTACAAAAAATGTAGTCCATGAAGTGAAGATGCCGAAGGTTTTTTTTTTTTGTGATGAGTTTGTGATGGGTGCTTGTCATTTCCCCTGGGTGCTTTAGCCCCGAGGCACCCACAGTATCGGCCCCCTTGTCGAAGTTCATGTCTCACCTATAGACACAGGATCTGACCTGAATTTTGACCTGATGGTCAAGATTATATTTATCCCCTGAGCAAGCAGTCAGGCTCTATTAGCTCAATGGTAAAAAATAGGCAAAAAACAGCACTTGCGCAGGAAACCGGGTTCAAATCCAGGGTAGAAGATGAAAGTTACATAGTGCAGCTTTAACAAGAGGAATAAAGTTTTGAATCTTGTAGGGTGACATACTGCTACTGGAGATAGCGACACAAAATCCTTGTAACGAGTCTGGCTGGCTGGCTGGCTGGCTGTCTGTCTGTCTGGTTGTCTGGTTGTCTGGTTGTCTGGCTAGCTGTCTGTCTCTGTGTATAGCCTATTATCTATGACAGGGCATTGTGGCATTCCTCCGTCTACTGAAGAATCAACCTGGGGACCACTGGATGGGGATATGAGCTAATGTTTTAGGTTTTTTCTTGAGTTGCACAGTCTGTCTGTTCTTGGCTATAGCAGTGGCCAGGGACAGAGTCTCATATCTAGAGCTGTCACGATTACAACATTTAAGATTATTTGTCACACAAATAATTGTAATTAACGATTTATTTGTGTTTTTGGCATTGGACATTGGAACATATGAATACAAATTACATTTGTGTTTGGTCTTTTAGGCTAGTTCAATTGCACAGGTCAGATATGACAATTATCACTGAAATATACAAAGAAATGACTGAGATATTTAATAATTTTATACAAAAGAAAAGTTGAAATAGCAGATCTACAAGTTTGCAAAACCTTCACAGACCATCAGTGGTCCATGAACCACCACTTGAAAACCTGCTGCACATCTGTCCACTAGAGGGGGTTGAAAACACTAAAACATACTTAGTAATGCAAACTAAATTTGTCAATAGCACTTACAGTACAGATGATTTGGGCGTTGTTTTTCATCTTCATTCTTTCCAACTTGAACACAGGACTTGCAGGAAAATATAGGCTTTTAAGCTTATATCATGATGAAAACGGAAAGATTCCTAGTCATAGAATAATACATAAATGCAGATTATTCTCTTCTCCGTGGACATATTCAGCCACTGCAGAAAGATGTATTTTAACCCATTCAAACGGGAAACTATATTTTATACTTGGCTATTAGAAAATAGCAGCTATACAAGCTCGTAGCGCGGAGCTTGTAGATCTGCTATTTTTTTATCTGCTTCTTGGGGTCCCTGGAACAAAATATGTTCTGGTCGGTGTCCAAATACATACATACAATTTTGGGAGTCCTTGACATGATTTTCTTTTAGCAGCACTGATATAGCAACATAGCTGTTTCAGAAAACTGTTTCAGATTAATAGAAGACATTTGTAGAATCTGCCTCAGGTCTTAACGGTATAAAGGTCAGAAAATGATCGATCATTTTAAAGCAAGTCTGCTTCATTAGATTGCAAAGCGAGGGGAGACCGTGCATCACGGTTCTTGATTGTAATTGAAACCCTGCCTGGACATCATAGTTATGACTCATAGTGACAAATTAATAACAAAACAAATGGTTTAACTTCTGCACCGGCACAAGTTAGGTAGCCTCCGATGGGTACTAAAATGTAATGCTATGCCTTTGGCCTCTACAGCACATCCAGCAAGCACCCACTTGACAAAAATGATTAATCCCAGCAGCTACAAATGATTGTAGTTGCTGGGATTTCAATTTTACTCTAAATTCAACTGTCAAAAAACTGAGAGAGGACCGCAACGTTTTTGGAAGATGAGTAAAAATCCAACAAGGTGCTCTTTGGTACAAATGTGAACGAAGCTAGCTGAAAAAACGTAGCGACCAAGGCACTCTTGCTGTGGAAATATAAAAAGCCTTTATGTTATATAATAGTGTATATACTGTGTATATTATGTCCCTCACTAATGTTAGGTGCATTTTAACCCTGGCAATGGCATGCATTGATTAGCCACACAAATAAGGGATCTTCCACAACAACAGTGCCTTGATCGTTATCTTTTATTTTATTTTAGTTCAACTGTCTTTGATGTTGCCCGTCTATCAGATATTACTGTACTAGGATTATAGAGGTCCTCGTACCGTCTTTATTCGTGGCAGAGAACCGCAACTGCTGTGGGTGTTCTCACCACCCTCAAATCAATGACAAACAACAAAACTAAGATCAAACTAAAAACACTTATTTTCTATATATAACCAGTAAATACAACAAAGGTCTCTTAACCCATTAAGACCTGAGGCTTTCGTGCCAACTTTCAAGATTTTTTGAAAAAAATAACAGATGTACAAGCTTGAAGAGTTTTTTTTTTAAATACTTATGTTGCTACTATAGTATATATATATATATATATATATATATATATATATATATATATACATATATATATATATATATATATATATATATATATATATATATATATATATATATATATATATATATATATATATATATATATATATATAAATAAAATGACACAGATGCTTTCCCAGCTTTAATGGGTTTTTAAAAGAAGGTAGGACAGCTCTATAGGGACATTAACACAGTATTATAAAATGTGAATTATATAAACATAACGTTGTACATTATGCACCGTAAGTTCTCACTTCTGCCAACTATAAACACATTTGTGGAAAGCGGACCCTTGAGACAACAACAACAACACTCTGATCAACACTTATCGAGTAAACAACACTTAATCGCACTGTGAAAAACGGCTGTGTTCTCATACTGGGGGAAGAAGACGTACTGTATAAAGATGAAAGAGAGTCATCAAAGAGAGTCCATAATATAGCCCGGTTGTCTAGTGCTAAAATGAATCATTCATGTTCGGAAGAGCAGACGCGTGGCCTTCTCTTCCACTGCCGGGGCTTATTGTCAACAAAGTAGCAATGCATCATCATACACTGGAATTAACCCATTAAGACCTGAGGCGATTCTTAAAAATGTTTTCTAAATCCTAACATTTTTTTGAAAAGAATCTAAAAAAATGTTTTTTTCTCAAGATTTTTTTTCCAAGATTTAAAAAAAAATAGCAGATCTACAAGCTCATTGCGCGGCACTCGGTGCCGCGCTATGAGCTTGTATCTGCTATTTTTGAATAGCAAAAGAAATCTAAAGCGACACAGATGCGTTCCAGGTCTTAATGAATTAAATGAATAAGGATGAAGCTTTCTGAGAGATGCAGTGCTTTCTTTGTTCCACGTAAAGCACTTAAGCCCCCCTATGTACTTCATCATATCGTTGCTGTCGGGCAGAAACCTCGTATCTCCATATATATATTTTTTTTTTCATAAATTAATAACGCCCTACTTGATCATACTATAGCGGCACACAAAAGTATCAAAAGTAGCAGATCTGTAAGACGTTGTGAGCTTGTAGATCAAATTTTTGTAGATCAACATTTACTTTTTTTTCTTGTTTTTTTATGACTTTTTATTTTTGCCTATAACAACATGCTCAAAATAGGGACAGCAGGTTTAGAAAGGTAAAGAAAACCCAAAACAAACAAATCAATTTGACTAAATGTAGACAACCTTAAATAACCCTCAGCCTTTAATCACTTTATTGCTTCAGCCTGCACACTAACTCACACATTTTCCCTCCAGTTACATAAACATAAACCATCGTCAGATGAAAATTAGTCTTACAGAAACATTATGGACTTTACGGTGCTTAGAAATACTGTAGTGATGGTGTAAGGAGTAGTTCACCGAAAAAATGACCTGTTTTCTATCAAATACACACAGATCTTTTTCTGTTTTTGTCATTCCTAAGCCAATAATCAGGCAGTAGGAGACTCAGTAGGAGAATCTTTGAGTCTCCTACTCTCCTACTATTTCAGTCTCCTACCGGAGACTCCGCCGGTCATCAAATTATTGGCTTAGGAATGCAACAAAAACAAAATAAATCTCCACAAATTCAAGGCTTCATGGGGTGTGTAATTGATAGAAAGTAAGTCATTTTTGGGGTGAACTACTCCTTTAAGTCCCTTTAGGCTTCCTGGCCTAAAGTCAAATCCTACTCAAGTTATTTATATAGTTATTTAAATAGATCTTCAATCTCACAAGCTGTGAGATTGTAGTTCTGCTACTTTTGCTATTTTTGGACAGTTTCTTTCTTGTATTATTATTTTTATTTTTATCAATTTCGGACAAATTGACATTGTGACATTATGACCCCCCCCCCCAAAAAAAAGAAAAGAAAATCATTTGGGGTCCCACCTGAGGGTCCTTACCCACAGGTTGAGAACCATTGTACAAGTCTACGGTGCATCAGCATCGTGCGTATGATGTCAGAAGATCATTGACAATATGGTATGTTTATACTTTGTGACAAAATGGATGACAAAGCCGGTGAGGCATATGGACGGCTGACTGGGCTGACAACCACCACCTTGTCTTCTGGCACGCTGCCGAGGACAGCCAGTTCCCACAGTCAGTCTCCAGCCAAACTATGGATAATTACAAGTTTGTGCATGTGTGTAATCTATTTATGTGCGTGTGCGTGTGCGTGCGTGCGTGATGAGATAAAGACAAAATTAATGCACTTCTTTTAGGTTTTACGTAATACAATATTTAGGTTGTACGAGATATTATATCTAATTGTTTGCAAATATTACGAACACAACATTATTATTGCGGCCCAAAAAAAACAACTCCTTTTTTAACCACTTAAGCCTGATTTATATTTCGTTGTATGTCGAAAATAGCCGATCTGCAAGCTCATACAACTTGCCCCCCCCCCCACATGATTTTGGGGCGGTCCCCAGGGGACAGTGAAGTGTCAATTTAAGGACCTTTAAGACCTTTTTAATACCTCAAAAAAAGAAAGAAAATAAAAAGACCATTACTCCATCAAAAGTAATCTACATACTACAGTATACTATAAAAACTGGTCAAACATTGGCCAAATTGCCAAATAATATAAGAAAGAGACAAACATTGTGAAAATAGCCGAGCTAGATTCCAGGTGCTTATCAGGATGGGGGGTCCCCAGTTCAAATATGATTATTTTGGGGGGTTGCGGCCTGAAAGGTTGAAAACCACGAGTTAAACCACTATAAATGCATTGTTGCATTAAACCACCAGCATTGTGGTGAGTCTCTCCCGTGGAAAATAACCGACGCTTCCTAACATTTTGTGAACTCTGTGTATCTATTATTCTCTATGGCCAGAGAGCATAGAAAGCCCCAGACTCTGGGCTTTGTGTTTTATTCACAGATATTGTGCTACACGATGCCTCTGAAAGCTGTGTGGCTGCATGTGCACACTGGCCAACTCATGTGCACACACCAAGGTTATTATAGTTAACGAAAACCAAACAACGAAAACTAAAATTGAAAAAACATTTTTGTTAACTGAAATAAATAAAAACACTAGAATAATAGATAACAAACTGAAACTGTATTGTGTGTTTACCAAACTAACTAAAACAAACTGAAATGATAGACAAAATGCCCTTAGTCTTCGTTTTTGTCAATTTATTTTTAAGCTTGATCTGTAACTCAATTTCTTTTTTTTTTAAATGCTATCTTTTCTTGAGTTTTTATTACACAGTACTTTCTCTGGCCCTTTTCAATCCTGCACCTGACTTATTTGTTTATTTGGTGCAGGATTGTAAAGGGCTGAAAGTATAAAAAAAAAATAGTATCAACAATAAATAAATGATAAAAACTAGCAAATCCGCTCTAGAAACTAATTAAAACTAGCTGAATTAGAAAGAAGAAAATCTAAACGAACTAAACTAAAATGAAAAATCCTAAACTATTATAACCTTGATGCACATTGGCCAACTCATGTGCACACTGGCCAACTCTGCAGCATGGCAGAGAGGGATCCACCAGGCCTTTCTTTCTGCTTGCGCGGGCAAATCTGGAGTGTCACATTAAAGCTGCAACCCGGAACATTATTTAAACGTCATTTTAACCCATTAAGACCTGAGGCCGATTCTAAAATTGCCTTCTATATCAGTAAGTTATTTTTCGTGCCAGGGACCCGTATTTGTATTTGGCCACGGCGCGGCACGAAGTGACGCGCTGTGAGCTTGTATATCTGCTATTTTTTTAATCTAAAATGACACATATGCTTTCCCGGTTTTAATGGGTTAAAACTGCAATCTGGAACATTATTTAAAACGTCGTTTTAACCCATCTGTGTGGAAGAGCAGTGATTCATAAGCTTTTGAACACTTCAAAGACCACCAGCTTGATAGGCCATGGACACCCTTTTGATCATCTATTTTTTCTTCTTTTTATATCTCTGGAACCCTAATCTACACCTTAAAAGCCTCAGGGTGTTAATTTAACTTGAGAGTTACAGACCTGTAAGGGTCTATTTGTAACCCTTGGTGGGCCCCGGAACCCCACGTTGAGAACCAGTGTGGTAGAGTATGTTAATACAATATGACTAGTACATTGTCTCTGTTGGGTGGAAGTATTAGCCTGGTTCCTGACCATAGACCCCGCCCACTCTCTGAGTGAGCTCCTCTTGGTCTGGCATTATAATGTCAGCCTATGGCTTTTCGCGATCGAACAGATACCTGACAAATCAGAGTCGGAGGTGGGAGTGGTCTAACGACAAGCCAATCAGTGAATATCTGCTAAAACAAGCTGTACGATGACGTCAGATGTAGGCGGATCCGTGAATCTCTTGTGATTGGTTTAGGGAAATTCGAATCCCTTCCCTCTGGTAATCGCGGACACTGCAGCCAATGTCAGACTGAAGCTCCACGCAGCTTCTGTCTGATAATCAGGCTATGGAAGTATGTCATTATGTCCAAAACTGTCAAATCCAAAAATAGCTAAACTAGCAGATCTACAAGCTCAAAACGTGTCGCTTCGCGCTGTGTTTCGAGCTTGTGGATCTGCTACTTTTGATGCTTTTGTGTGACGCAGTAATGATCAAGTAGGGCGAAACACAAAAAGTTAGAATATGGAGATAAGAGGTTTCTGCCCCGGCAGCAATGATAACTTGTACATGTGCAGGAGTTGGTAATTTAGACCCTTGTGTCCAGTACTGGTTGACAAGTCGTACTGCCTGAAGCTCACAAGTACAATATTCTGTCTCGGAAGAGCGGTTTGGTCCCTTACCTCGTGGCTGACTGGGGTTTGAATCCCGGGTAGGATAGCAAAGTTGCGTGTGTGTGTGTGTGTGTGTGTGTGTGTGTGTGTGTGTGTGTGTGTGTGTGTGCGTGCGTGTGTGTGTGAGAGAGTTTGTGAGTTTGTTTGAAAATATATGAAAACCTTTTCAACATGGAAATGATTACGACAGATTGTGCAAAAGCTAACTGAGATTATCTCTATTATTATCTTATTATAATTGCGATTAGGCGATGTAATAATCGTGACAGGCCTACTCCACCCCTCACTCTTCAGTCTTTACCTTAAGACTGCAAGTCTGCACTCCATCCCACACTGTCAATCATCCACCCACATTCTGTACTCTACTCTCTGTACTGCACAATATAGGCACACACACACACACACACACACACACACACACACACACACACACACACACACACACACACACACACACACACACACAAATGATGTCTGTGCTGCTATGGATTCCTTGACTTCTACAGAAAGTTGAACTATTTTATATTCATTCTTTTCCTCTCTGAATTATACCGAATGTCCTCGATGCAAGAATATGCTACAGTATAAAGAAAACACGTGGCCGGTGGTCACTGTCTTGACTGCAGTGCTGTGCTGCTATCCTTGGTGCTGAAGTTAAAGTGAGAATAGCATTGTTGTAAGGAACCTTATACTAAGACCTGGATCCCCTGGAACAGCAGGGCGCTTCAGTGCTTTGCTTTACGGCACGATCAACCGAATTGATTTAACACATTCAGTGCCAGACTTATTTCTGCCTGTGTTTGCCCAGTGCCAGAGATTTTTTGATTTTTCTTAGATTTTCAAGTAGTCACAGAATATTTATCTCCAGTATGATCGATCCCCTAATGGTTGCTAATCACAGAGGGTTTCACTGTGCTTCCGCAAAAAAAAAAAATGTCATTGCGAACTCCTGTTCCCTTTATTCCACCTTTGAAAATAGCATGTCTCTGCCAAAAATACATAGTAAAAAAAAAAGCAGAGATACAGGATTTTTAAGTAATAAGTTAACCAAGAAGCGAATGGAGCAGCAAATCTTCGGATCACGTTATCTTGGGTTCTGGAGGTTTTTCAAAAACGGACGTCGGCGACGTCAATGGCGCTCTGGGCTTATGATAATATGGACGTCGGTGACATCAATGGCACAGAATGAGTTAATAGATTATGACAAATAATCAATAAATTGATAATAATAGGGATGCACAAATACAACATCGGTCAACACAACATAATTGCCTCCTATCTCCTGTAACTCTTTTTGCCGATACCGATGTTGACCGATATATCGGTGCATCCCTAAAAATAATCAATTAATAATCAGTCCCTATTTTGGGGATGTCGCATAGGCAAAACGTTTCCAAATGTTTCAGAAACAGAGGAAATAGACGATTTACAAGCTTTACGAGTCGTGATGTGCCTGTAGCGCGGTGAAATATAAAATAGTCATTTGAAACGTTCCTGCTACCACACCTCTTCCATAAACCCATTCCCTCTCATCACCTTAAGCCTAATCTGTACTATTCTATACTTAACTATGGCTCAACCCACGCACATCAAAGCTATTCATCAAGAAGCATGAATTACTGTAGAATGCACTACTCCTGCATGCTATAGGAATTACAGCTACAGCACATATTGCATACTGTATGTTTTAATTGAACCCCTTTGGCAGTCTGTGGTTATTTGTTGTGTTGTTTGCGATGCCTCTATTATAGCAAAGGGCGCTTTACAGCTGTGTTGCTTCAGTGGAACTGCTCTGTGGGCCGAGGGTACAGTAGAAGACCCTTGTGTGTTTGTGCTCTCAGATTTGATTGTACATAACTGCATGAATCTTAAGGCAGGGCAGAGCTGAACTCGTGCATGCGTGCATTGCTCGAGCAATTTTACTTATCGTAGCTGTCGGTTGGAAACCTTGTGTCCAAAGCAGTTACTTTTCAGGAAATGGAAAAAAAAATTGCAATTCCAAGAGCTTCCAAGAGGTTCCAATCGATCAAATGTAGTTATTATTTAATCACAAGCTCTTGTTAATACTTTCCATCGGTCCAATATTTATAAATCCCACAGACACTCTTAAGCACTTTTACTTTTACTTTCAAAATGTTTCCAAAACAATTGCGGAAATTGCAGATCTACACGCTCACAACTCCATTGTAGATCGGCTATGTTTGTTTCAATGTGCTTTTGTGCACGACACTGTTGTGCGAAGAAGTGGGGCATTAATTTATGAAAGAAATTTAAAAATAAATATGGAGATACAAGGTTTCTGCTTGACAGTGACGTTAAATAAAGGAGAATAAAATAATGTTAGGGCAAACAAATCCCGTAAATGACTGGGATGTTTATGTGGAGAGATAAAAACAAACACAGACAGAGGATCAGTTCAATGACCTACAAATGGCAGCCAATGGCCAAACGACAAACACTAATAATGTAGAACTGTAGAGAGAGAAAAAGAGCGTTGCCTAAAAATACTTTAAAAAGGAGAGGTGATTATTGTGAGGTATAGGGTTTGTATCCATGTAAGAGATAACGTATTTAAAGGGTCTACACCATGAATTTTAACTTTTTCTTCATTTTTGTGTGTTTTTGGTCTCCCCCACCTCTCTTCTGTTCCAACAAATACCCG
Organism: Gymnoscopelus microlampas; assembly: GCF_963454915.1. NCBI lineage: Eukaryota > Metazoa > Chordata > Actinopteri > Myctophiformes > Myctophidae > Gymnoscopelus > Gymnoscopelus microlampas. The sequence continues at coordinate 41,279,017 of NC_139948.1, forward strand.
ACTTCGAGCATGCAGGCTTTCATAGGCTATCTGTGGTTTTCATGTAAATTGGTCTGAAAACAGTCCGTCAGATTTGTTCCCCCACCCTACGTCACGTCTGGGAACAATTCCTCCCGTTTTTCAGTTCTAACCCAAAAAAAAAAATCAAAAAAAAAAAAAAAAAAAAAAAAACATTTTTATTTTTTTTTAAATTTTTTCTTATTTTTTTTTTTTACTTTTTCCACACAGAACCAGGACATGACATGCATACAAACTGGCTCAATAGCGCCCCGTGCCAAACAGGACAATGTGGTATTGCAGGTGAAAGTGCTTTATAAGCCAGAGAGAAGTTAGTTGGAATGAGTATATCTGAGGCTTGATTTAGGCTCAAACCTTTTGAAAAACGTTTGAGGGACATAAACAATATGATATCAAATATTATTATTATTTTTTAAATTCATGGTGTAGCTCCTTTAAACTACTAAAGCAGTGGTTCTCAACCTGTGGGTCGGCTGCTCCATGATTCTTTTTTTTGGGGGGGTCCCAAAATGGGTTAAAGGAGCACTTCACCAATTTTCAACCTTATCTACTGTACATACAGTATAATTGGTCCTCACTAATGCTCTTTAGAAGATGGCACAATTTCCGTCTACTCATGCGTCTCATTGATGGGCTGTGGAGAGTTCAGAAACCTGCCTGCCAATGACATCATCGATGGGGATTCCAAGCTAATAGAAATTAAAGACTTTCTCCGTACCCAGGAAAATGTGCATGCTGAAATAGAAGCCATTGTTCTTGCATTAATTTAAAAAAAAAAAGTTTTAAATCTTCTTTTGAAACCTACCGATGATGTCACTGATAGGCAGGTTTCTGTAGCCTGGTTCCAGACGAATCTGCCATTACAAAAAAGAATTGCCCTTGGCAGATTAGGTCTGGCCCCTCTAAATAGAGATTGGATTTCTCTTCCCTCCGAAGTAGTGAGGGACCAATCAGGGCCCAGTATGCAAATATGGGTCCGGTTTATCACCAGAGGATTTTTTTTATTTGCCCCTCGGAAATGCAAGTTCCACACAGAGATTCCAGACTAATCTGCAAAGTAACTAGTAACTATAAAGCTGCCAAATAATTGAAGTGGAGTAAAAAGTACAATATTTGCCTCTGAGGTGTAGTGGAGTAGAAGTAAGGAACAAAAAGGAATCAAATAAAAGTACCTCAAAATTATACTTAAAGCCTCACTAATGTGTTTTTTTATAGAATTTTGTCCAATCTGTATGGTAATATTATAACTTATACAATTGTTGTGGTTGTATTTTGTCTCCCTGCTCTTCTATTGAGACATTTAGATCGCGTCAAAGGTCATGTCTCACCTAGACACAGGATCTGACACGAATTTTGACCTGATGGTCAAGATTCAATGTATTCCCCAAGCAAGCAGGCTCTATTAGCTCAATGGTAAGAATATCAGCACTTGTACAGGAAACCCGGTTCAATTCCGGGGTAGAGGAGGAAAGTTACGCAGTGCTGCTTTAAGAACAGTATTATTTGGTTGCTTTCCACCACCGAGTGTAATCACGGGAGTTTAAAACTCAGACACAAATGCATGTCCGTGATGTGATGTGACTAGACGTGATCTGATGGACCGCGTGCAAATGTACAATGCATTTGTAACTCGGTACAAATAAAAAGAACACTGAGCATTTTACTGTGGGTAAAAGGGTTGTGGGAACACTAGAGGTCTAAATCTAGATGGCCACAGTGAATGAGAACTTCTCTCCCCTCCCTAAATCATGCCCAGAGGTGCCTTTTACCAAGGCGCTTAACCTCTGTTGCTTCAGTGGAGCTTGTCACCTGATTTATACTTTTGTTGCGCACCGGTGTCTTGCATAGAAAACAGCCTATCTACGAGCTCACAACTGCGTCGCACTGCACTAGATGTGCTATTTTCGGTGCCGTATACAATGCCAGCCATGTATAACTCTGGCTGCCTGACAGTCAGAGACTGTGGTTGAACTGGGCAGCTCCCATGTGTGTTGCTAAATGTGTGTAATTGTACAAGTTAGACTCTCCTGGATTCTGCAATTCCGCGATCGCTGAATCTGTTTCCAGCTAAACTGGATGTTCTGTGGAAAATCACAAAGACCACGGAATTGTGGAGTAATGCAGAGAAGTGATGAAAAGCACCGCATACTTGCCATAGCTATGCACCTCAGGTGATTGGTTAAATATAGACGACAAAAAATAGCAAGAACCCGATGTTCACAGCTAAGTGGAAAACACCCCCGTCAAACATAAAAAAGTGCAAAAACATCCAAATATAAATCTGCTAGTTTGTCTGCTTATGCCTGATTGATGCTCTGTCATATGGCGGTGTTGCACACCAAAAAAAGAGAAGTTCTGCAAGCTCAAAACACGTTGCAGCTATTTTCACATCAGCGACAAGCGGTGAGCATGTAGATCGGCTGTTTTCAGCGTGCAACACCATCGTACAACATTGTATAAATATGGCTTTATTGCAACGACCAAAAGTCATATGATGATGGTGACACCAGCGACGGGTTTATCCGCAGGGGAGACTGGGCGGTTGCTTTGTGAAAAGATGTAATTTATATTCTTTTAATGTGAGCCCTCTTGCCTGGTGTTTAGCATAATTTGTTTTGCCTTAGTGGTGTTATAGATATCCCCTTTTCTTTCTATTAATGTTATGAGCCAGTTTGTTGGTTGCTATCGTGTTCAAATGGCATGTTGGCAGTTTTATTTCACCTACAGTAGAGTAGAGGTCTGAAGGTTAGTAACGTGTTATGTCATTAGCTTTTTAGCATTTGTGTGGAATAAGTACACATTGTATAATAGGCAATTACACCTCAATGATTCTGTTCTGTGTGCGTGTGTGTGTGCGCACATGCGTGCTTCATATTCCATCAACATTGCTGGCCCACAATAACCTACCTGACCTGGCGGAGACCTGTGCTCCGAGGAGCACTTTTTCTACTTTCAAATCCTATTATGATCCCTGCTTGAATGCTATTATACTGCACCTTCCTAACGATATTTCTGGTACAAACCTGATGTGAATGGATTGGAAAAAGGAACAATGACTGACTTTACTTGGCTGAAAATATGTCAAATATATGCTCCGATGTGTGAAGTACAATTTGAACCGCGCTCATGCTATGGACATACACAGTTAGTGGTTAGAATTAGAACCAGGGGTCTTTGAGGGGGTTCAAAGGGGAACCACTTAAACCCTATATACATCAACTATTTGATCTACAAGCTCACAACACGGCGTGATGCATTGTAAGCTTAGGTCTGCTATTTTCAAAAAAATCTTGAAAAATCTTGTATGGGTCTACCTTCATGGCACAAATATTTTCAGAAGGGGGTCATATAATGAGAATGTTTAAGAACCACTTGTGTAGGTGTTTGATGAATGGCAACAGTGGGGGTGCGTGGTGTGGTGTGTTGTGTGGACTAGAAGCTCGCCCCCGCTACGCGGGGGCTCGCGTCTAGCCGGCGGCCACGCCCACGTAGCGCCCGCGGCCACTTGGCAACTCATATAAGTGGCGTAGCGTCATGAGGGTCAGTGGGGCCGTGGCTCGGTCAGTGAAGACCCTGTAGTGCGGATGATATGTGGCATAGAGGGGCAGATTGTAAATCCCCAGAGGAAACATCCGTGGGCTACCATTGGTTCAGCGATGTGTGCGGTCGCCCTGCGGCCCCTCCTCCTCCACCAATGTGCAGTATTGAGAGCCCTGACGTCACAACAATTGGAGCGATGGGCACTGCACTGTGGTTGGTTAGGGTACACCTAGGGCCCAGGTAGAACCCAGTTAAAGCCTGCATGGGCAAACCCAGGTAGGACCCGCCTTGGTCCCACATAAACATGGGTAGTTGGGGCCCACCTAAGGGCCAGGTAGAAGCTACTTATAGCCTGCATGGGCATCGCAGTTGGGACTGAAGTGGATGCCGCTGACATTGCTGACATGGGGTCCATATGGTTTAGCCCACCTTGAAACCATATGGGAACTACGCTGGCATGCTGGCTGTAATGCAAACGCTGCATCATACCTGCAGTGTGTAGTTTGATGTTGTGTGTGTAGCAGATATACCTGCAGTGTGTAGATCAATGTCCATATGAAAGTCAATGCCCAGCAGTGTTTTTTTTTGCCCCAGCAGAGTTTCTAGTGTCTCTGTCTCTCTCTGGAAGAGGTTGCACATGAACTCTGCAGCCGCACTGAGGCGCTCCAACACAAACACTGTGACATTAAGCTGCTTCACACAACAAACATCAGCACGACGCTGCTGTTTGTCCAAAAGACACAATATCTCCTCTCCCACCGACGTCATGTGTTCATTTATCGACAGCCGTACAGACTCCTTTTGACACATTTTACCTCGTTTATCCAGCTCTCACTGACTCATCGGGCTGTTATTTTGCTGCGATCAAGTCAACGATGTGAGAGATTAGCTATCACAGACGGACGGACAGGGGGTGAAACATAGTCTTGCGCCATGCCTTTCGGCCTGGCGGAGACAATAAAAAAAGGAAAGTAAAGGAAATGAGCATTTCTGCAACAAAAGTAGTCAACAAACTATACTATGAAAACATGGGCCACATTGTCAAAGAATGTAAGAAAGAGGCAGTCATGTAGAAAATAGCCGATCTACAAGCTTACAAAGCCTCTCAACGTGAGGCGTTTTGAGCTTGTAGATCGGCTATTTTCACAATATGTACTTGTGGAACGGAGTCAAACAGAATGGGGGGGGGGGTCCCCAGATCAAGTACGTTTATTTGGGGGGGGGGGGGGGGCGGCGTGAAAGGGTTGATAAGCACTGCTGTAATCGGAGCGAAATTATCTGAAATTACTACATGACCATAATGCAGCCTAACATGCGTTGCACGGGGCGGTCCTGCCATTACGTTAGTTACTGTAGTTGCTGTGGAGCTACATAGTTCTCCAGAAGACACACACAAACATACACCATCTACAATGGACTAACTGAGCAGCAATATTGACATTCACCACACGAGCGTGCATTGTTGACAAAGTGATTGCACAGCCGCTGCAGGCATGACAACCACGTTAGCGTTAGCGACATGGCAGCTATCACAGCGCCCTGTCCGTCGTCGCTGGGACTAACTGATGGCTACAGCAGTAACAGCAAGCTGTCTGCGATGCCATTGTCTGGAGACTGCTCTTAGCGTGACACGACCAATGAGAGTGAGCGCTGTAGTTGTTGCTAAGATACGGTGGCGTCTCTGCCCCATAGCTTGTAGATCTCTCACGCATGATTGGCGTAGGCTGCGTTGCCAGGTCTGACTGTTTGTATAAGCGATTTTAGGCTTATTTGGGTGCACTTTTGGGCTCGTTTCCATAGACCACGGCAGCGCTTATTTCTTTCCCGTGACCGATGTGGGAAAAAAAGTGCAAAACGAACCATCCGGAAGTAAATTGCGAGATGAAATATATAGCACTTTTTGATTATTAGAGAAGGAGACACATGTGAAGGTTGAAAATGAAAGGTAGGAGATTATATAGTTTTTCATGAGGGATTTTTGTAGCAAGTTGTGAGAGAATTGGGCCACTCCTGTGGGCGGGGGGCTGATTAGAACCATTGGGGTTTGAAAGGAGACGCTCTCTGTTTGAGTGATAAGATGATGATGATGATGATGATGGGGGTCTATTTTTTGTTTTGCTTCAGTCCCTGCCCCCTTCTATCAGTGTTGCCATGTCCGCTTATTATAAGCGACTTTGGGCTTGTTTTTCTGTAAAGTTGCTTGTAAATATTGTTAGTTGCGGGTTGCGTTTTTTGGGGGCTTGCTTCTGAAGTATAGTTGCTTATTTTGGGCTTGTTACCTAAATGTTGTTTAAACCAGTGGTTCTCAAAAATGTTCATGTCAAGGACCCCCCAAATGAATATGTATTTGTCCATGGGTCCATGGAAAAATACATGTAAAAGTGTTTTGTAATTGTGAGTGACCCCTGTACCAGATTAGTGTTTCACTTTTTTCACAATAAAAAAAAGTGTTTTTTCAAATATCCGATGCTCATGTGGTCTATAGCAGTGGTTCTCAACCTTTTTAGGCTGCAACCCTCCCAAAATAATCATATTGGAACTGCCCCCGCACCCTGACAAGGCAAGCACTTGGAATTGTTGTTGAGACATTACATTTTGTTTGACTCTCTGACCACAGATAAATATTGTGAAAATAGATCTACAGATCCATGATCCAAACAGATCTAAGATCCAAACAGATGAAAATAGCTGATCTACAAGCTCATAGAGCTTGTAGATCAGCTATTTTCACAATTTGTGCCTATTTCTTATATTATTTGAGAATTTGGCCAATGTTTGACCAGTTTTTATAGTGTAGTTTGTTGATTACTTTTGATGCAGTAATGGACCACCCCCCCCCCCCCCCCCCCCCCCCACCATTTTTAATGGGGTACCCCCTCACAAAAAAATAAATCATGTGGGGATCCCACGACCCACCGGTTGAGAACCACTGTCCATATAGTCGCTTCTTTTTGGGCTTCATTTTCATAGACCTTGTCGCTTCTTTCTCTCGCAAAAATCTGGCAACGCTGCCCACAATGTGTGTTGTGCACGGCGGTTGGTTGGAGGCTCGTCGCCTCCTCTCTGCTACCGCATCGCAGCCTCTGCTCTGCCTCCCTGGTCGCTCCCCTCAGTTCCGCTGACATCAGGCAGTCTGCTCTGCTGGGTGGTGGTGGTGGTGGGGATGTGATGCCAGTCAGTGTCGGCTTCTATTTAGGGACTTTCACCCATTTGCCACTAGTTGGCGATTCAAAGCAATCGGATATATCTATTATGCTGACGTTGGGGGGAATGATGATGAGACCAGGTCTGTGTGTGTGTGTGTGCGTGTCGTTTGGTTTCAACAACAATGAGCTTAACAGTGAAATTAGGCACCGCCGCCGCCGCTGCTGCTTCGCTGTCTGTTGTTGAATAATGGACCGTTATAGAGACGCGCATCGCAGCATCATCACCATCACCATCACCAACCACCACCACCGCCAACAAACCTCTCGTTTTCCGCGGCCATCGTCGCCGATGGATGCCGATGATAGCAGCAGCAGCAGCATGGCGATGATCGGGTCGATAATATTGATCTCGTATTGAATGAGCGGAGATAGATAGGATAGGCTACGCACGGGTGTAACGGTCAGGTTCAACGGTCGGAAGGTAAGAGAGCAATGCAATGCGGATGATTCACACATACAGTATAACTGCCACTGCATGGATCCTTTTGTGCTGCTGATATACTGACTATAAGCCTCGGTACCCAGGCTTTTATTTTCATTCGCGTTTGGCTCAAAAAGAAAATATTTTTTGTATTAGTTATATTTATTATTATTATTTTATGTATTATTATATTATTATTTAAAAACATTTTTTTTTAAATATAACACTGACTGACTGAGCATCTTCTGTGCTGCCGAGCGACCCGATGATAGCCCAAGATGATGATGAACAGCATCATTATTATGCTTTTTTTTTTTTTTTTACTAAAAACGAAATAAATACATAATAATAAATGTTTTAAAATAGACAATAGCTCCGTTTATTTTCAAGATGTGGCATTATTCGAAAATATATATATTGTTGGGGCTATATTAATTAATGCAAGCAACGAGATTAATGTAATAAGACTGTTGGCCTCGAGGCCATTTCCAAAAACAGTCTTATAACGTTAATCTCTCGTATAGGCTACGTGTTCTGGTTCATTTTGGAACTACTGTATACCATTATTTATAGGCTACAGATCATATGATTCAATAGCCATGATGTCGTTTAGGCCTATATATATACACAACATTGCATTGATATTACGTAATAGCGTAATGAATGATGCTTGGCTGTAGAGTATACATAGCCAATATATGTACCACATGACTCTCTCTACTGTCAGGCCATTCATCTAGCTACTTGGGTCTGGACCAACAATAAATTGTACCCAAATGTAACATGATTATGATGTGATTTTCGGCCCCAAATTCCCTGCAACAACGTCAAATGTGCATCTTCAGGGGCGTGTGTGTATGCATGTAGGCTACTGTGGTGGGGAGGGATGGCAAGGTTTACTTGGCTGTGCTGGGTAAGAAGCCTTGCCAGTTGCCTTATACACAGCAGTTACATAACTGTATGTCTGAGAGCTTCTATCTCAACTGTCCACCTGCTATAATGATACAGTGTGAGGCTCAGGGAGAATAAACTAGACAACAGGATTAATCTGATTCATGATAAATGTGTCCGTTTGATTTGGATGGATGATGATAAAGCTCTTTATAGAGATGTACTGATAGCACAGAAAGACATTTAAAGCCCGGAGAAGAAGAGCAAGCCTATCTAATAAATAGGCCTGTTAGTGTGGGTTACTTGTGATGGCATTGACAGTGGTATATACACAGCACTTAAAGTGTAACTGCTTTATTTGACTTTGTGATAGGTATGGGCAATTTAACTGACATTATATTGAACGTTTAACCGACATATAGCTTATAACCTACTATAAGACTTATAACCTACTTAATCTTGTCATCTCTTGGTTAATCGAATAATATCGATCGATAAGTCTGATTAACCACTTAAAGCGGCACTAAGTAACTTTTTTTAATGAACAAAATGTAAATTTTGTCCAATCTGTTTGGTAGAGTATGTTAACACAATATACTGATATAATTGGGGGGTGGTTGTATGTTGTCTCCCTGTTCTTCTATTGAGACATTTAGATGGAGTCAAAGGTCATGTCTCACCTATAGACAACAAGGATCTGACATGAATTTTGACCTGATGGTCAAGATTCAATGTACCCCTGAGCAAACTGGCAGGCTCTATTAGCTCAACGGTAAAAATGTCAGCAGTGGAGCAGGAAACCGGGTTCAAATCCGGGGTAGAAGAGGAAAGTTACAGTGCTGCTTTAAGCCCTGTCTTATACTCTGTTGTACAATGGTGGCGTGCAAAAACTGTCAAAATAGCTGAGCTTGTAGATCTGCTATTTTCCCTTTTTAAATGATCGTTCATTAATCATAATAATTAAAGCAAAAGTTTGAAATAATCGTTGGTGATATTGATTTGAAGTCATATCATATCGCCCTGCCCAGTAACTAATAGCTTTAACCACATGAACCCTGGCGTCCCTTTTGTGGGGCGAACCTTTGGCGAACATACGCTTGTTGTGAGCTTGTAGATCAGCTACATTCGGCAAAGACATTGGGTGTAGGTAATAAAAAAAGGAGGGGGCCTAGGATAGACCCCTGGGTGACTCCAAGTAGATATACTGTAGGGTTCAAGTGGTTAAATACACTCTGAGCCCTATTTTGGGGCAGGTGCACTGGCGCGAGGCACGCAGCGGACGGGCAAACTTACTGTCAACTTCCTCAGGCGTGTTTGGTATTTTTGGGGTCTCGCTGTGTGCAGTTGTGTGTGTGTGTGTGTGTGTGTGTGTGTGTGTGTGTGTGTGTGTGTGTGTGTGTGTGTGTGTGTGTGTGTGTGTGTGTGTGTGTGTGTGTGTGTGTGTGTGGGGGCGCAGTATAGGGTGTTTCATTTGCAAATCAGCAGTGCACTGCAATTTTGTCGTCAACAAGTATCACGATTTTCACCATCCTTCCTCCACCCCCGTGCTTCTTGGACCTGGTCTGCCAGATATAGCGATATGTGCACTTGTCTTTTGTGCTATTTTTATGACTTCAGTTGGATCGGAGGTGCACCCAGATAGACGTCTACAAAATCACACAAACACGCGTTATATATCGTCGCTGTCGGGCAGAAACCTCTTATCTCCATATTTCAATTGTTTGTGTTTTTTCGTAAATTAACGCTGTACTTGATCATACGCATAGCGTCACACAAAAGCATCAAAGGCAGCAGATCCACAAGCTCGAAACCGCGACAGGTTTTGAGCTTGTCGATCTGCTGCTTTTGCTGTTTTTGAATTTGAATTTGAAAGTAACAGTTTTGGGTTTTGGACATACAGTATGAGGTTTCCACCCGACAGTGACGATATGTTATGCTGTTTCATTTTGATACGAATCCCTCAAACTTGAAAAAATATGACAATGGTTAAAATGCTTGTAACCAACATGACTGTAGTACATCATGATGCATGGAGAACATTGAGGGAATAATATGTTAGGGTTCTCCTTCATAAAAAAGCGTACTGATTGCTCAACTCGGGTTATTAGCCATACTGCCAGGCTCTATTTCAATTGTTCACAAAGTGGGAGGGTAGCTAGGGCTGTACAACATTTATAGAAGATTTATCGTCATCACGATATGAACATGCACAATATACATTAGCGCAAAAGCAATATACATATCGTATTTCAGCAATCCAGGTATAAAGGATTTTTTTGTTTGGATTAGAAGAAAATCTTTTAAGGGGAGCCGTGAGAAACTGAATTGCTAAGTTGGTGGTGTATATTCATTGTCAATAGCAGCTCTAGACTCTAGAATGTTTTCAGTAAAAATGGAAATACAGTAATCCATTTCTTTCTTAGTTTTGTTCAGTGTGTGCATACAGTAGACTTTTCATTGTCTGGGTTATACTGTACATGTTAGTAGCAAACCAAAGGCAGAAAGATGTATACTTTGGGTGTCCATGAACATGTTTGAGAACCACTGGTGTAGTGATAATGATAGTGAATTTATTTGTATAGCGCTTATCCAAACAAGATTCCAAACTGCTCTTCAGCAGCATGATATCCATCGTAGATAAACACATCATCATTGAACTACAACATCATAGCAGATTGGTGCCAGATGTATTTGTTATTTCCTCCTTAAATTTTTAGACTTGTTGTAGATTTGTTGTTGACGATGAACTGGTAACTGACGAACCTCCCGCCCAAAAGATTTTGGGGGGTCCCCAGATGATTAGCTTTATGTGCAACATTGTTTTCTCACTCAATAGTAAACAAATATAACAAACAATAACCAACATACAGTATGTATGTGCATACAGGGTATCTTCACATTTCTAAAGTGACAATTTAAGGACTTTTTAATACCTTTAAAATGAAAATAATAAAACATAAACTAATAAAAAGACCATTACTACCTCAAAAGTAACCAACAAACTATACTATAAAAATGATCAAATATTACCTAAGAAATATGCATAATTTGTGAAAATAGATAATCTACAAGCTCACAACACCTTGCAAAGCTTGTAGATCTGCTATTTTCACAATATTTATCTGTGGAACCGAGTCAAACTTAATGTAATGCCTACATATCCAAGTGCTTGTCAGGGTTGGGGGTCCCGAGTTCAAATATAATTATTTTGGGGGGTCACGGCCTGAAAAGTTTGGTAACCCTTGGTGTAAATGACAGAACACTGTTATGCTGCAGTGTGCTGCTCTTAAAACATGAACCCTAGCACCCCTATTCTGGGCATGTATTAGGTGAACATCAGGTGAAAATAGGCAATCATTCGGCAGAAATAGCAGATCTACAAGCTCACAACACATCGCATTTGCAATGTGTTGTGTGAGCTTGTAGATCTGCCATTTTCGGCAAAGACATTTGGTGTAGAGGGGGAAAAAAGGAGGGGCTCAAGTATAGATTAGACCCCTTGGGGACTCTGGTCGACAAAATCTAGGGTTTAATTGGTTAAAGGTAATGAAAAGTGGTCATTTCATTGGCCATGATTTTTATTTTAGCGGTATTAAAAAGGTCTTTAAAAAAAGTCCTTAAATTGTAACTTTAGAAATGTGCAGATACCCTTTATACACTGTATGTTGGTTTGTTTATTGTTGAGTGAGTAAAACAACATTGCACCTTAAGCTTGATCAGACAACACACATTTTTGTGCTCATTTTGTATGCTTCTGTCCTGTGCTGTACTACACTATTAGACCCCTAATCAGTCCACATCACACCAGTGTGCAGGCAGGTTGAAAAAGAACCTGACCGCTCATAAGACACAGTGGAAAAGAAATCACCAAAACATGCATTCCATCAAACTTTTTACAACATGAAATCTAAGCATACAACATTAATCCCACCTGGGGACATGGGTTTCTGTATACGAGTATATTTCTGTTGGTGTGCGTGCGTGTGTGTGCACATACCGTAGATGCCGGTTATTGTGTCAGGGGCTCCTTGGAGGGAAAGCCTGATGAGGGATGGTGGTTAACTGACCATGTTGATTATTCCGTCTTCAGTTCACCACATGAACTATTTTCCTTATTCTCTCAGATATCTCTGTCCTCATCTTCCTCCATACATCCAGTGATGTATGGAGGGAAATATAGTAAAGTTTACCAAACGGCCTAGGCTAAAAATAAAGTCCAGGGATGCAATTTAGGGCATTTATTTTTATTTCTTTTTTACCTAAACTAACTGTCCCATGCAGCATACAGTGAAGGCATTGAATGACAAAAATAAGAATATGACTGGCAGACTAGAACATTAAAATAATACAATCCGATTATCCGAAGGGCCATGGCAGCTCGCCCCTAGGTGTTCACGGCTGGCTAGCTTCAAGCTCAACTGTCACTCCACACCTGTAGCTTCCACTTTATAGGGAGTGGATCCTACCACATGACAAGTAGTATTAATTGGTAAACCATTAACTCATATGAAGCTTACTCCTGGCCCATGAGTCATTTAGAACACAATTGCATCACATCTTACCAACCAACTCAAAGACATTTCCGGGCACCCATTTACTCACAAACCGTATTAAAATAAGCTTTCTCTTAAACACGAAACAGAACACCCCTCCTCCTCTACAGTGCTTGGCACCCTCCCAATCTACAGAAGAGTGCCAGCACTGCAGAGGAGAGACAGGTGACCAACAATCAATTTACTTTGCACAGTTCCAATAAATAAACATTTAAAACCATTGCAGTCCATTGTGATGTTACTTAAAAATGCAGTCATATATACTGTACACATGATTTAAGTAACATGCACTACTGACACTTCCAAACACGGTGTTAGTTAGTGATTGGACACTGCTGTGTGGTGTGTGTGCGTTTGGGGCACGGGCATGCCCCAACATTCGCCCCATATGTATAATGTAATGTATAATGTGTTCACTGACCATTCTCTCCCTTCTCCGCAGGTTCCTAATGTTGAACATGTCCACCCCCAGTGAGCTCAAGTCTCCTTGTGTGACTCGAAACGGCATGGTGAAACTGCCCCCCAGTCAGCCCAATGGCCTGGGCAGTGCCAGCATCACCAAAGGCACGCCCGCTGCCAAGAACCGCCTGTGCCAATCGTCGTCGGTGCCCTCCATCCTGCCTCCGCCGCCGGCCTCCCTGCCCTACCATCATCACCATCACCTGGACTCGCTCAACCCTCCCGGCATGCCCCACACGGCCGCCTCCCTCCTGGGCCCTGACCTGGAGCCCGGGAAGCCCCTGGTGGGCCTGAAGCCAGGCCTCCGCCAGCTGCCGCCCCTCACCCTCCCCAAGCCCCTGCTGCTAGAGCGCCAGCTGGTCCTGGACGAGAAGCTGCTCAACCGCCTGCTCTGGTACTTCACCACGGCCGAGAAGTGCGTGCTGGCGCAGGTGTGCAAGACGTGGCGCAAGGTGCTGTACCAGCCCAAGTTCTGGGAGGGCGTGACGCCGATCCTGCACGCCAAGGAGCTGTACGCGCTGCTGCCCAACGGGGAGAAGGAGTTTGTCAGTCTGCAGGCCTTTGCCCTGCGCGGCTTCCAGTCATTTTGCCTGGTGGGGGTGTCGGACCTGGACATTTGCGAGTTCATTGACAACTACCCGCTGTCCAAGAAGGGCGTCCGCTCGGTCAGCCTCAAGAGGTCAACTATCACAGACGCCGGACTGGAGGTGAGTCTGAGAGCGGGCCTTAGCTGGTGAGGTTAAAGTAAAAGGTTTTTACGGTAAGCCTAGTTCAGATCAATGATTTGGGGGAGACTAAACCATTTATACTACTTTGTACGACTGTGTCGCGCGCCCAAACTTCCACAGCGCGTTTGCAGCAGTCCGAATACGTGTTTTAGGTAAGTGGAAATCAACAAAAAGTCGATATTGTAATATGGAGAGTTAATATTCAGTGAATCAATAACCCTGTCTTTTAGAGCTAATCAGGTATCATCTTTCTTTGCACTTTCTGATCAGAGTATGCTGGATGTTCACTCCATTTTGACACAGGAATCACAGAGAGTTACACAATTTCTCCTTTCTGAGAAAGCCTGGGAATGAGATTAGGTTGGGGTAGAGAAACAGTTGCTTCTGCTTTGATGTAAACCACTGGTATTCTTGGTAAATCTAATTATACAATAAAAAAACACAAAATAGCCTAAAACTGTAGTATTATTTCTGTGTATTAAATGTCAATATCAGGCTTCAAAAGGTATAATCGATTGACTCCTGCTTAAACTACAGTAGAGGCCCCAGGAGAAGACCTCTCATAGCTGTAGAATGCTACACAGAATGTTGTGTGGGAGTATCTAGTTGTAGAAGGAACATTTGGAAAGAAAAATATCCGTTTACAGCTGTACAAATTAACTTAACGGAGAACTTGTTCTGTGGATATGCAGTCATTACTGTCACGATAACGTCATTTTACTGCTCAAATAATTGCGATTAACGATTTAATTGGGTTTCTGTCGTTGAGCATTATGAATAAAAAAACATTTTAGGCTTCATAAACAAAAGGTTTATAACTTACATAATTTAATAACTTTATATGAATAGTGGAAATAGCCGATCTACAAACTCAAAATGCGTCACGATGTGACGCGTTTTGAGATTGTAGATCTGCTATTTCCACTATTTTTTAACATCTTTGAACATTTTTCAACATGGAAATGATTATGACTATTATGCAAAAAATAATTGCAATCGTCGTAAATAATTGCTTGACGATTATGTAATAATTGTGACAGGCCTGCTGATGGTCAATGTATTTGAAGCAATCAAATCCTCACTGCGTTCTGTATTGACAGAGAAATGTGAGTTGTTCGGCTCACATAGCCTTACCGACAGTGCCTGCATGTAGCTACATTACAAGTATGCACTGCAGATAAGGTTCCCATTGGCAGAGATGTACAGTATAGAGGCTATTGTCAAATATAGAATGCATTGCAAAGGAAGTTGAGCATCCATACTGTATTTAATCATTGCTGTCAGGTGGAAACCTAGTATGTACAAAAGCGTTACTTTTCAGGAAATGGAAAAAAAAAAGAAAGAACCTGTGTTCCAATTTAATCAAAAGTAGCATAAATACAAGCTCACAACAAACATGTGGATACAAGGTTTCTAACCTACATCAACGATAGGGTTTGTGAGCTGGTCAGGTTACTTACATTTCGTTCTGTGGTCTGCAGCCACATGCAGCTGAAACGCTGTCTGTAGTTCTTCCAGCTACGCTGCTTCAGCTCACTACAGCAGGGCTTCATCTCACTACAGCAGAGCTTCATCTCACCACAACAGGGCTTCATCTCACTACAGCAGAGCTTCATCTCACTAACAGCAGGTCTTCGTCTCACTACAGCAGGGCTTCCCAAACATCGTCATGCCAAGGACCCCCCGGGAGCCAAACATACTAAAATACACTATGAATCATGAATTAACCACAGGGTCAAAACATTTCCAGAAATTCTGAAACATTTCAAATTTCTTTTGAAACATCACGATGCGTTGTGAGCTTGTAGATCTGATATTTTCACTATTTGACGTACAACTACTAAAGGGTTCAAGTGGTTAATATAATTTGACGTCACCAAGTGGACTATCTGTGTGAGTGCTTTGATGGATTTATCACCATGAATTGATCAGTACTGCTGCTGATAACGATGTGGGGATGAGGCTGAATTATGGAGGCAATCACACATGGTAGAAGCGTGATAATGCACTGTGAGCAAGTCAGTTATGACAAGATAACTGCAACTTCAGGGTGTAAACTGACTTGCTCGCCGTGCGTCATGCCTTGCACCATGCAGGGGTCTTCAACAGGGGGCCCGGAACCCCAAGGGGGTCCCCGGGGTTACTACAGGGGGGCCGCCAAATCTTAGTGTAAAAGGATAATTTTGTTATGTGAACCACTTGAACTCTATAGCATCCCTATTCTTAGCCAAAAATAGCAGATCTACAAGCTCACAACGCCTCACGCTGCGAGGCGTTGTGAGCATTGTGAGCGTTGTGAATTTTTCTACAATATGTAATGGGGGAGGTCCCTTCTTCATCTCTCTGTCAGCTAAGGGGTCCTTGGCTTGAAAAACGTTGATGACCAGAGCCTTACACTATGACTATCAATGTGGAAAACGTCCTGACTTCTGACGTTTGCCTTCGTTCTTTATAAAAATGCCACAACGGTCGAGATGTTATCATGTTGCTTTAGTCGTCCTACTTAATGGCAGAAGTAGACTAGAACATCCTCCGACAAAAGGCAATGATAAAACATGAGGTCAATGACTGGAGGCTATACCGGTGACCCTCCTCCGCTACTAAAAATACCTCCTCAGTAAGCCAGCTCAATCTGATTAGACTCTAGACATGCGTTTGATTTCAAGAAAAACTAGAAAAAGTGCTCCTCGGAGCACAGGTCTCCGCCAGGTCAGGTAGGTTATTGTGGCCTCCTGGTGGCGCTATAATATGCCAATGTGAAAAGGGTGCCATTTCTTCTTAGGCCTTGCACGGCAATCGGACACTGCATTCATGATTTGTGGCATTTTGTTCAAAAAATGTGTTTTGCTAAATTAGACCTGCTGGTGGCGCTATAACAGGCAAATATTAAAAGGGTAGCATTTGTTCCTCAACATAGTGTGAATGTGCGTGCAAAGTCTGACCACAATCGGACGCTGCGTTCATGATTTGCGGCATTTTGTTGAAAACGGGCCACACCTGCAAACTTAAGATGTGAATTTTAGCCAATCGGGATGGAATATGAAAAATTAAACAGATCCGCCTTGATCACATGACTATAGAGATCATGTGTACTGATTTGCGTGAAATTTGGATAAAATCGGAAGAAGTAATGTAAAGAAATATGTTTTACATAAGTCTGCCTCCTGGTGGCGCTATAAAAGGCAGATGTGAAAAATGCAGGTCAAAGGTTTTTCCTTGACCTCTAGGGAGTGCACATACAAAGTTTTACACAGATCGGTGCAGTTATAGGTGAAAACACAAAGCAGCCTGTTGTAGCGCCACCATGAGGCTGATTTCAAAATTCTCAAGTGGCAGTTCTTCCTCGGCCTAGTGAGAATGTGCGTGCAAAATTTCACGGAAATTGCATGCTGTGTTCATGATTTGAGGCATTTTGTTCAAAACGGAGCAGTCCTGCAAACTTTGGAAGCCATTTTTAGCCAATCCAGATGGAATATGAGAAATCTGAAAAAGTTGTTTGGTTTAATGACTATAGAGATACTGTGTACCGATTTGTGTGACGTTTGGACACATTTTGTAGGAGTACTGTCATAAAATGTGTTTTAGCAAAAGCGGCCTCCTGGTGGCGCTATAACAAGCCCATGTGAAAATTTTGGGGCAGAGGGTCTGAATTGGCATCCAGGGAGTGTGTGTGCACAGTTTGGCTGCGATCAAGCCAACGGTGGCAGAGATTAGCTGTCCACAGACGGACGGACAGACAGACGGACAGACGGACGGACGGACGGAGGGTAAAACATACTCTCTCGCCATGCCTTCGGCCTGGCGGAGACAATAATCATTGTCTTTAGAAATTTTATTAGGCAAAAGAATGTAAAACAACACAGTTACATTTATAATACTTTTGTCTAAAAAGTCCGACCAAAAAGGTCTGACCAAAAAGGAATTTATATATGTCTATGAATTAATTTCATAGACATATATAGTAGCAACCTTTCACAATTACATAATCGTAACCTAAGTATTTTCTCTCACCACATAACTTACCTTCTTGACCATTATATTGCCACATGCACCGTATAGGCCTGTGACATAACTGGGTTTCCTCCCCCCCAGGGGACATTTAGGGAGTTCCGGGGGAATCCCAGCTAAATGATTGATAGTTAGGAAACAAATGGAGCCATATGGGCCTGCAACTCAGTGTTAAGTTAACCCATTAATACCTGAGGCCGATTCTACAAATGCCTTCTAAATCAGTACGTTCTCAAACCTTTTCGTGCCAAGGACCCCCAAATTGATATGTATTTGGCCGCGGACCCCCATCTGAAAATGTTTTGTCCCAGGGACCCCCAGAAGAGAAGATTTTGTGTTTGAAAAAAGCTAAATTATTCAACATTTTTCAAACACTTTCAAGATTTTTCTAAAATGTTCAAAACTAGCAGATGTACAAGCTTGCTTTGAGCTTGTAGAACTGCTATTTGTGAGAACCACTGTTCTAAACTGTTCTAAATCCTAAGAGTTTTCTAAAATCTAAAATGACACAGATGCTTCCTGGTTTTAATGAGTTAAATGAGGGTCCGTAGCCCAATGCTTATCGAGCAGGAGGTCCTTGAAATTAAAAAGGTTTAGAATCAGTCCTGTACAGAATCTGTGCTTTGACCATGACCTACTAAGCTACATGTGGTAGTATTATATTGATTGGCACAGTCTCATTCCTCTTTATAACATTAGTGCAGTTATTTATGTTTTCACTACAGTTGTAGTTTAGGGAGCCATTAGTGACTCAGCCTGTTAGTCCCTTGTGTAATACTTTGGCAGAGATCTTATACTGATGTCATGGCTTGAAACCCAGCTCATGACCCGTGTTGCATGTTAAGCGCTCTCTTCCCCCGTCCTTCCAACCTGAGTTGGATGTACTGGTGGGGTTGCCTCTTCTTTTGATATCCCCCCTATGGTCATTCATTTTTATCACCAGTGGGGATACCATATCGTTGCTGTCGGGCAGAAACCTCTTATCTCCATATTTTTACTTTTTGTGTTTTTTCGTAACTTAACGCTCTACTTTATCACACTACTGCGCCACACAAAAGCATCAAACGTAGCAGAGCTTGTAGATCTGCTACTTTTGCTACTTTTGTCTCCGCCAGGTCGAAAGGCATGGCCGAGACTATGTTTTGCACCCTGTCCGTCCGTGTGTCCGTGTCTGTGAACAGCTAATCTCCGGCACCGTTGTGCCAGAGCAGAACCTCTGCCGCAATTTTTTCACATTCGCCTGTTATACTGTAGCTCCACCAGGAGGCCGTTTTTTGCAAAACATTTTCTTTGGCAGTACTCCTACAGATTTTGTTCAAACATCACGCGGTACCCAGTATCTCTATTGTCATTAACCGAAACGGGTCTTTCAGATTTTTCATATTATAGCGCCACCAGGAAGCAGATTTTGGCAAAACATTTTGTTTCATATCACTCCTACAAATCTTTTCCAAACAATGCAAATTGGTACACATTATCTCTATAGTCAAGTGAAGTGACCAAGACGGATCCGTCTGATTTTTCATATTCCATCCTGATTGGCGAATTCCGAACATTGCTGGCCTACAATAACCTACCTGACCTGTCGGTCAAAAAAGTAACAGTTTTGGATATATGAGGTTTCCACCCGACAGAGACGATAAGTTTCAATGATCCCTGGTTCTGCTCAGCCTGAATTTCCTTTTCAGAAATGTAGACAGCTGTCTGACATTATGTTTGCAATGTCGAACATCGCGACACGTTGTGAGCTTGTTTACATATTAAACCCTGCTTCCCACCTCTCTGTACACTAAACCGTGTATAAAAAAAAGTCAACAGAAAAGGCTCAAAATAATCTTCATTAACCATTTAAGACCTGAAGCCGATTCTACAAATGTCTTCTAAATCCCAACAGTTTTCAGAAAAACTTAGGTTTCTATATCAGTGGTGCTCAAACCTTTTCATGTCAAGGACCCCCAAAATTATATGTATTTGGCCATGGACCCCCATATCAAAATATTTTGTTCCAGGGATCCCCAGAAGCAAAAATTTGAGTTAAAAGTGTTCGCTTTAAAATAATATATATTCAAAGATTTTCACACATTTTCTCAATTTTTCTAAAATAGCAGATCTACAAGCTCGTGGCGCAGCACTCGGTGCCGCGCTATGAGCTTGTAGATCTGCTATTTTTGAATAGCCAAAGTGTAAACTCGGTGCCGCGCTATGAGCTTGTAGATCTGCTATTTTTGAATAGCCAAAGTGTAAAATAATGCCTTTTAGCTCAAATTAAAAAAATTACACAGACGCGTTCCAGGTCTAAATGGGTCAAACAAAAATAACCAAAAATGCAATCCCTCTATTCTATAGCACTGTCTTTTTTCGATCAGAAATAATAAAAGCAATAATGCTTGGATTTCAGTGTGCCAGTTTGAAGCCTGTGAACTTTTCAGGAGGCTCTTCACACCTGCTAGGCTGCTATTCTGGGAGCTGAGTGGTTGGTTGCCATGGAGAACTCTGTGGTATTGTCAGCGCGGCGGTGGCCTGTGTGTTCTTACACAAATATATTTTATTAAAGCAATAGCACTGGGACAGAACATTTGCATGTAGCTCTTACAGCTACTACACTTTTGGAAAAATACAAACCATAACAAAATAAGTCGGCTTACCCCCCCCCCCCATGTAGACATCTGTAGTTATCGCATCTTCATCACGTATTCAAAATATGAATTAAATACAATTATAATAACATCAAAGCCACACTTTAAATGTAGTTTTCTACACGGATATGTGTGCCACATAACCCCAATTCCCACACACACACGCACACGCACGCGCACACGCACACGCACACGCACACGCACACACAGCATGTGTACGTACCCAGTGGTGGAAAAGGTACTCAAATGCTTTACTTAAGTAAATTTACCAATACTGCAATATAGAAGTAGTCTGTTACAAGTAGAAGTCCTAGAATTCAAAATTGACTTGAGTAAAAGTACAAAAGTATTGGCATCAACATATACTTAATGTACCAAAAGTAAAAGTACTAAAATGTTTGAAAATAGCAGATCTACAAGCTCACAACGCGTCGCGTTGTGAGCTTGTAGATCGGCTATTTTCAAATAGCCTAGGTATAAAATAGGGCTGAAGTGGTTAATGCACGTTTCATAATATAATCATTTATATCTGAAAAGTAACTAGTAACTAAAGTTTTCAAATAATTGCAGTGGAGTAAAAGTACAATATTTGCCTCTGAGATGTAGTGGAGTAGAAGTAAAAGTATTGGAAATTGGAAATACTCAAGTAAAGTAACAAACACCTGCACATTTTACTGAAGTACAGTACTTAAGTAAATTTACTTAGTTACTCTCCACCACTGTACGTACCGTGTCTCAGGTGTGCATAGAGCCCTTCCAATCCCAACTCCATAATACTTAACCTTATTAAAGTATGTACAAGTAGGACGTGAATACATCACAACGCACATCAATCCAAACTGAGTGATTAAACCAAAATGTGTAGATTAAACCGCTTACGACATACAGGTATTTATTTACACACGCTGTATTTTATAATTTATTCCCCTTTGAGCGCAACACTTTGTTTCGCCCCAAGCATAAATCAGGCTTTAGTACAGGGAGGGTCGGCGGCCTTTTTTTGTTGTTGACATGACTGCCATGTTTTTATTGCTGCTGCTTGATAACGCAGATGACGAGGACGTTAGAGTACAGCGACAGCTGACAGGCTTAAATGTCGGACGTATCAATAAACGCTGCGTGCGGGAGCACTCTGGAGGGACATGATATCGTCTCTGTCGGGTGGAAACCTCATTATGTCCAAAACTGTTACTTTTCAGGATTCAAATTCAAAAATAGCAGACAAGCGCAACGCGGGTCGCTTAGCGCCGCGTTTCGAGCTTGCGGATCTGCTACTTTGTATGCTTTTGTGTGACGCTGTAGTGTGATCAAGTAGGGCGTTAATTTACCAAAAAAAAAACACAAAAAGTTAAAATATGGAGATGTGAGTTTTCTGCCCGGCAGCAACGATATACAAAGCGCCCCTCCACTCCAAAAAAACACTTTCTGTGGACAATGCCCCTTAACCCAAGCCGATTCAACTTTTCTGTTTCTATTGCAGTGGTGCTCAATCTTTTTCATGTCAAAAAATTATATGTAATTGGCTGCGGACCAATATAGATTCATAGATTTATAGATATATAGATTCAAAGATTTGCACACATTTTCACAATTTTTCAAAAATAGCAGATCTACAAGCTCATAGCACGGCACTCGGGCTTGTATATCTGCTATTTTTGAATAGCCAAAGTGTAAAATAAGGCTTTTTAGTGTCTTAACGGGTTAAGGTAGATCTCCACCTACAGATTACTACAGACTGGCAGATCAGAACTGGAGATCAGTAGATTGGATGGTGTGAAAAAAAGTTGCTGAATGCACCTGAGAGCCGACACCGACAGACGGCTACTATGGGGCTAAAAATAGCCTATATGTCTTAATGTCTTTTTCAACAACAAGCTCGCTGCTATTTGACCGACGGTCGAAAGCTTTCGACGCTTCCCTACAACTTGCGACCCGACGCGACGGTGCACCCACCGCCCATTCAATGGCAGATTTTCGGCAACAGACGCTTTCAAACTCTTATCTGCGTGCAGCTATCGCACAACTAACTATAACTCGACTTACATCTGATCTACAGCTCCATTCCATCTCTCCCATCGTTCTTAATTTATGAAAGACCGATCATTATTTTGTTCTGAGTGTGTTATGCCGCCTGTGTTCCACACGATAACTGTTTTTCTCAGCTCAGTCACTGGCTACATTTCACTATTAGCTTTACTGCTAACTGTTACAGTTAACGTTACGGCAGTAATTTAATCGACTGATGAAATAGCGAGGGAAGGATAATTCAAACGTGATAAAACGGTAATATAGTGAGTGAGTGGTGCATAAAAAAATCGTAATATTACGGCATAAACCTGAAATGTATTTTGACAATGGCTGCGTCGTAGACCCGGGAGAATAATCTTCTGCCCTGCAGCAGATGGAAATACTGACTGTACACACAGCGCAGGTGCTGCTGAATTTATGCGAAAGCTTTTGTGTGATCAGCATGGATTGTATAATTAGCATGCGAGCAGGCACGCACGCACGCACGCACGCACGCACGCACGCACACACACACGCACACGCACACGCACACACACAGTCAAATACATCGGTAAACACAGCACGATGCGCATGCACTCTGAGCTCTTCTTATAGGGAATTCGAAAGAATGATGTTCATGTAGCAGATTAATAGCCCTATACCTGAATCCCAGAAGCCTAATATCTCACTAGGCCAGGAGGATGGGGGAATGGGGGATCCCCCTGAGTGCTAGAAGTGTTGTTTCTCATGTGGGAAACCCAGCTTTAAATCCAGGTGGTCACACATTCTCACAATGGTAAAAATACGCTCACAATAATCACATCGCATAGAGATTTGATTATTGAGTTGGCTCTGAACAGTGGTGTAAAAAGTAGAAATACTCTGTTACAAGTAAAAATCCAGAATACAAAATGTACTTGAGTAAAAGTACAAAAGTATTGGCATCAAGATGTACTTAAAGTACCAAAAGTAAAAGTACTCATTATGCAAAATGTCCCATTTCAAGTTCTCAAATGTATAAAAATATTTTGAAAACAGCAGATCTACAAGCTCACAATGCGTCGCATCGCGACGCATTGTGAGCTTGTAGATCGGCTATTTTTAAATGGCCAAAATGTATATAGGGCTGAAGTGGTTAATGTCTGTTTTGTAAAAATAATCAAAATCTATAAAGTAACTAGTTTTCAAATAAATGCAGTGGAGTAAAAGTACAATATTTGGATCCAAGATGTAGTGGAGTAGAAGTAAAAGTATTGGAAATTGGAAATACTCAAGTAAAGTACAAATACCTCAAAATTGTACTTAAGTAAATGTTACTTTCCACCACTGGCTCTGAACTTGGACCGCTTTTTCCCCCATCTACACCGAATCTCTCTCACAACGTGTTGAACTTTTCATACCGGCCCATCCCTAATGAACAGATGAATTCTGGCGCAGCAGAAATCCCTGGTCCTCTACACTCTATAGACCGATCAAAACCCAGCCTCACTTTTTCACTTGAAGTGAAACCCCATTACTTTCATCGAGCAACAAAGTATAATGAGGGTCACACGGCGTGCCTCCGCCTACACAGTCAAATCCTGAGTGTTAATTTGACTGCGTGTACAAGTGTAACTAAATGGACCCTGAAGAAGGCCCCATTATACACACACACACACCCAGAGTTACTAATGGATAAATCGACGCGGAGGATTGCACTGTGTAGACACAACAGCGTCTCAACTAATGACCTTACCACAAGCTGACTCCACTGGCCTGGAACCGCCAGATTAAAAGATTAAACGAAACTGATCTAATATTTTGGAAACCACATTTACAGTACATGTTTAGCCGCATCAGCTAAATGAATGACAGGATTACATGATAACATCGCTTTAGTTATATGTTGATGCCAGAATGAATGGAAACTACTTCTTCAGCTCTTTTTATACATGATTACGTGTAAGACGACGTGTCTCTGCCCGTTTATTATAAAATAATGTATACAAACCAATGCATATCAATCTTGTAATGTTCCTACTGTAGGAGAGAGAGAGAGAGAGAGAGAGAGAGAGAGAGAGAGAGAGAGAGAGAGAGAGAGAGAGAGAGAGAGAGAGAGAGAGAGAGAGAGAGAGAGAGAGAGAGAGAGAGAGAGAGAGAGAGAGAGAGAGAGAGAGAGAGAGAGAGAGAGAGAGAGAGAGAGAGAGAGAGAGAGAGAGAGAGAGACTATTTACTTTATCTTTGGTCTTGCTTGAGGTTAGCAGCAGTTATACACAGCAGAATTTTGAGTGTTAAAAGGAAACTTCACCGATTCTACACCAGGAGATCATCGTGTGGATCTCTGGATCCACATGGGAACGGCATGGCTCCAATGTGGAACTCTGACTTCATGTGGCCAACCTGGTGACATCGGTCACCTGTGATGTATGCAGTGTGAAGCAACACGTTCTGAGCTTGTAGATCTGCTACTTTTGCTATTTTTGAATTTGAATCCTGAAAAGTAACTGTTTTGGACAGTTACCCACCCAACAGAGACAATATAAATGATGTAGGACTTCAAACTGGTTTCAGCACGATCTAAAATGCATCGCTGTGAGATTTGTAGATATGCTATTTTCAAGATTTTGACTTTTTTTCTCTCTTTTTTTCCCTATAATGACATGCCATTATAGGGATCGATCATTAATCGATTATTTTATCAAACGATCGTTTGGCGATGATTTTTTTGGACTAATAATGGACTAATGCGATTAGTTTGATGTTGCACCTCTATTTTCATTGTATACACCTACACTGTACAATTTACTATTAAGGCATTTAGCAGACGCAAGGTAAACACGATCAAATACATAGGTAAACCAAGAACCATCTGTCTATACCAACAGTATAATATAAAAAAAGTGTAATCTGTACATTGAAACTATACACACTATAGCAGGGGTCTTCAACGTTTTCAGGCCAAGGACCCCCTAGCTGAGAGAGAGACGAAGCAGGGACCCCCTCTATATCGTATAAAATTGTGTTTCAGATTAAACTGTTTTTGTTTACCTGGTCTGCTCTTTTTCCCCCTCTACACCTCTTTGCCATAAATAGCCGATCTACAAGTTCACAACGCCTCGCACTGCGAGGCGTTGTGAGCTTGTAGATCTGCTATTTTTGGCTAAAGTTCTGCTCAGAAAAGGGATGCTAGGGTTCAGGTGGTTAAGGTAAAAAGAAAAATCATCTCACGCAAAGATTTGCCGGACCCCCTGTAGTAACTCTGAGGACCCCCTACCCCCTGTTGAAGACCCCTGCACTATAGGATGCCAGGTCTACAAATGAATTTGGCATAATATGTCTACATAACATGTTATGTAAATACAAATAAATGCATAATTGCATAAGCCTGCAAAGTCGTCAATGCTAGGGCAAGTGCTACGGACTAAGGTGGAGTCTGAAGAGGTGAGTCTTCAGATTACGGCGGTTACTTCTGTGTGTGTGTGTGTGTTGATCATGAGAATCACACGCTTGTTGTTGTGTGTGTGTTTCTTTTTGGCATCTTGTTGCAGGTGATGCTGGAGCAGATGCAAGGCCTCATGCACCTGGAGCTGTCGGGCTGCAACGACTTCACGGAGGCGGGCCTGTGGTCCAGCCTGAACGCCCGGCTCACCTCGCTCAGCGTCAGCGACTGCATCAACGTGGCGGACGACGCCATCGCCGCCATCTCCCAGCTCCTCCCCAACCTGTCGGAGCTCAGCCTGCAGGCCTATCACGTTACCGACACGGCCATGGCCTACTTCACAGCCAAACAGGTAATGCCTGGATATACTGTTACTGATGCTAACTAAGATTGATTTAGCTCTGAGAGTGTGCAAATGTAACCAAACGGACCCTTACGTGTAGGCCTGTCACAATTATTACATAATCGCCTAATCGCAATTATTTGAGAAAATCGCAATTTTGTTTTGCATAATCACTTCCTTTTTTTTTTTGCATAATCGTCATAATTATTTCTATTTTGAAAGATGTCCATATATTTTCAAACAAATGAAATGGAGATGAAGTGGAAATTGCAGCTCTACAAGCTCAAAACTGAGCCTGTAGATCGGCTATTTCCATTCATGTCCATTCATGTTTTCCATTCCATTCACAGAGAAGAGGCATTTGCAACTCCTTTGGTTTCTCATGTGGGAGATTCAGATTTCTCAATGGAAGTCACGGATCGCAGCTTTAAATCGGCCCGCAACCAATGCAGGCAGTGATATTTTGATTGTTGCGACGACACAATAGCTGCTTGTATTCTTGTTTCATGCTCATTTGTCATCTTGTTATACACCTCCACATCTGGAACCTGGCTGACATTTTGGAGGCCGTCATCGGCATAAATGCTTTTCAATATAATATAGTCGCTGACAGGCAGAAACCTTGCATGTCTACATCGGTTACTTTTCAGGAAATGGTAAAAAGAACCTGTGTTCCAATGGATCCAATGTAGCCTAGTATTTTTGTCAGTAATTTGTTAATACAGACTTAAAGCAGCACTCTGCAACTTTCCTCTTCTACCCCGGAATTGAACCCCTTTTCCTGCACAATTACTCATTAAAAAAATGTTACACAGTGAGCTTGAACCACTTTCCAGGGGGTCCCCAGCTAAAGTAGTTAATATAGCATCACAATCATTTTAACCATTTTATCCATTTATATGTTGGCTATTAAAAAACAGCAGAGCTGCGCTGCGAGCTTATGTACATCTGCTATTTTTGAACATATTTGAAAAATATATAAAATGTTTGAATGTTGAATAATTTAGAATTTCTTTTAACATAAAATCTTCTCCTCTGGGGGTCCCCTGGCACACAACAGCCAAATACACATCACTTTGGGGGTCCTTGGTACGAAAAAGTTGTCTCGAGAACCACTGCTATAACATAACACATCTTTGCCCCCCCCCCCCCACCACCAGGGCTACACCACCCACACGCTGCGCCTGCACTCCTGCTGGGAGATCACCAACCACGGCGTGGTGAACATGGTGCACAGCCTGCCCAACCTCACCGCCCTCAGCCTCTCCGGCTGCTCCAAGATCACGGACGACGGCGTGGAGCTGGTGGCCGAGAACCTGCGCAAGCTGCGCAGCCTGGACCTGTCCTGGTGCCCGCGCATCACCGACATGGCTCTGGAGTACATCGCGTGTGACCTGCACAAGCTGGAGGAGCTGGTGCTGGACAGGTCAGTCAGTGTGTGTGCGTGTGCGTGCGTGCGTGCGTGCGTGCGTGCGTGTGTGTGTGTGCGTGTGTGCGCGCCGGTCATAAGCAGCGTTGCCATGTCTGCTTATCATAAGCGACTTTGGGCTTTACAAGTCCCTTGTAAACAAGTCCCTTGTAAATGTTGTTAGTCGTGGGTTGTGGTTTTCTGGGCCTGTTTCTAAAGTATAGTTGCTTATTTGGTAGTGTTTGCTTCCTAATGTTGTTTAAACCAGTGGTTCTCCAAACGTTTTTATGTCCATCATGGACCACCCAAATTAATTTGTATTTGTCCCTCCCTAATCCCCATCTGAAAATATTCAGTCCCAGGGGAGCCCCGTACCAGATTTGTGTTTCAACAATCTTCCAAATATTTCACATTTTATTTCGAGATTTCTTTTTGAAAATAGCAGATGTACAAGCTTGTAGATCGGCTATTTTCAAATAGCCGATTTAGGTTTGAAGCAATCTGGGAACCCATCGCCAAATAAAAAAGGAAAAACTGCGCCCTCTGCTGTTTTTTCTATTTTACTTAGCTCTGGGGGAGCAAAATGGAGTACACGTGCGCAAGGAAACCGGGGTTGTGGTCTGCCTTCAGCCTTTCACTTCCGGTGGTGCGACTATGTTTTCATTCCCACTAACAATATTTCTACACGGAACACTAACACCACTTCTACCAGAGAACATGGATCGTTTTGGTTATAAGCCCACTTGTTTCTATGATGAAAGAGCAAGTTAAAATGTGAATATCTTTCCGTGGTTTTGTCTGCTCCGCGGACGCTATTGTTAAATTAGTTTCGGTTTGTTTCTAGTGGGTAAGGATCGGTACACACGTAAATCCCGCCCACTACATTCGATTGGGTAAAGCGCGCCCTGCTTCCTGATCTGAAGGCACGCCCACTTGTAGGCCAGTGCGTACACGATATGACGAACCGCTTGTGCGGCCTATAGTGGCTTCCTTTGGGCTTGTTTTAATAGACCTGGTTGCTTATTTCTCTCACAAAATCTGGCAACACTGGTCATGAGTCACATTTGGCTATGTATTTTTTCTTCTTTTTCCCCCAATTTAGTCATTATGCCATCTAGTCCCTGTCACTGCCAGCCCCTTCTGTTGGTCTGGGGACGGCGTAGACAACCATGTGTCTCCTCTCATACTCCTGAGCCAAATTCCGGTTCTCATTTCGTTAGCCTCATGGCATAAATCGGTAATTTTTTGGCCAAATTGACATTTCTGCCTATACTTCTACTCTCCTAACACTGCTGCTTCATTGTGCCTTATTGCCTATGTCCTCATCCTATCAGAATGCTTCTTACGTTCCAAAATCAATACCTGCCTAAGTCATTTTAAGTCAACTTTGAGAAAAGCATTCTGATAGGCTGAGGACATAGGCAATAAGGCAGGGTGAATCATCAGTGTTGGGAGAGTAGAGTTAGGCAGATATACATAAAGGCAGATAAACATGACTTAGGCTAAATTTGTTTTTTTCGCATCATTTCCCAAGTCAACTATATGACTTAGGCAGAGAGTGATTTTTCATTTCTTCTTTTCTAAAAACCTTAAAAATATGACTTAGGCAATTATGCTATGAGGCTAAGGCTAACGATGTTTCTGTCGCCTCGCCTCCTCCGTCCTCCAGCCGTGACCCGGACATTGTTGAGAATGGAGAGAGGAGAGGATCCCCAAGGGGCTTGAGGTGTGAGGATACTAGTCACCTGACCAAGCCGCTTCTTTTCACCGAACAGTGTTTAGGACTGTCACGATTATTCTATTTTTTGATTTTCAACAGAATAATTTATACAGATGAATGGAAACGAGTGTGATGATTATGCAAAAATAATTGCATTAGGTAATAATTATGACAGGCCTAACAATTATGACAGGCCTAACAGGGCCTGGGAGAACGTGTACTGTAACATGTCCGTTGGAACACGCTATCCCTCTCCCTGGTGAACATGCACTCTGACCCTGACCAACCTGTAGGACCGACGTTGCTGTCGGGCAGAAACCTCTTATCTCCATATTTAAACTTTTTGTGTTTTTTCGTAAATTAACGCCCTACTTCATCATACTACAGCGTCACACAAAAGCATTCAAAAGTAGCAGATCCACAAGCTTGAAACGCAGCGCGAAGCGACATGTTTTGAGCTTGTAGATCTGCTACTTTTGCTATTTTTGAATTTGAATACTTAAAAGTAACAGTTTTGGACATAATGAGGTTTACACCCTACAGAGACGACCTGCACCTTACCGGCTGCCCACCCATGAACATGACCAACTGTGCAGCCCATTTTTGGACTTCACACCAGTGCTGACTCAATATGTAATTGGGGACAACATTTTTGTTCCTCTATTTGATTTCACTGCAGGTGCACAAGGTTGTTAGGGTTAATGTTAGATTAGTTATTGTTAAGGTTGCCTTAGGGTGCCTTATCCAAACACAACATAAACGTAAACATATGTGGAACGAACTCCCCATTGCAGTTAGATAGAGCTGCAGACTCGCTCCGTAATCTTCAGACTCCACCTTAGCCTGTAGCGCTTGCCGTATAGCCTTGACGACCATGCAGTCTTATGCAAAGTTAAAATGAAATTCAGATAGCATGTTATTCAGACAGATGCCAGGTTCATTTGTAGACCTGGCATCCTATAGTTTATATTGTTTCAATGTACATATTATTTATTTTTAGACTGATGATAGTTCTTGGTTTACCTTTGATCCTCCTAGATTACTGAGGCACTCCACTGCCTCTGTGCATTTGATGAATTACCTTGTGTTTACCTTGCTTACTGTAAATTGCTCTGGATTAAGAGCATCTGCTAAATGCCTAAATTATGAAAGGCAGTTATCATAAAATATTGTTGTGTCTGATGCAGATCAGTTGAGGAGTCAGGACACACAGAGAGTTAACCCATCAAGACCTGGAACGCATCGGTATCATTTTTAGATTTGAGCTAAAAAGCATTATTTTACACTTTCGCTATTTTTGAAAAATCGTGAAAATGTGTGCAAATCGTTGAATATATATATTTTTTAAGCGAACATTTTTAACTCAAATCTTTGCTTCTGGGGGGTCCCTGGAACAAAATATTTTGAGATGGGGATCGGCGGCCAAATACATATCATTTTGGGGGTCCTTGACATGAAAAAGATTGAGCACCACTGATATAGAAACATACGTTTTTTTTAGAATACTGTTGGGATTTAGGAGACACGTAGAATCGGCTTCAGGTCTGAATGGGTTTTAAAGGGAGAATCGCAGGATCATCAGCTCATCAAACAGTGATGGAGCAGCAATTTCACCAAACATGGTGACATCATGCAGTGACAGCAGTCTCAATATGGCGATCATGTCATCCAAGGCAGCACATTATACTGTACAGCTTGGTGATAGTCAATAATATAATGTGTCATACTGACATAGCTCGCCAAGTACCAACATAATACCACATTATGTCATGTCATTAGACCGTTAAGGCAATAAGCTGAGAACAGATAAAAACCCAGTGCAAAACAGATGAGGAAGCTTTTTCCTCAGGCAGCAAAAGAGTTATTTCTCTGTTGTTGTTCGGCTATTCAAAAATAGCAGATATACAAGCTCATAGCACGTCACTTCGTGCCGTGTTTTAAAGCGAACCTTTTTAACTTGCTTCTGGGGGTCCCTGAACAAAACATTTTGAGATGGTGGGGTACACACCAAATACATATCATCTTGGGGATCCTTGACTTGGAAAAGTTCGAGAAAAGTTTGAAAACGGTATAGCAACTGAAAACTGTAGGATTTAGAAGATGTGTAGAGTCGGCCTCAGGTCTTAATGGATTAAGCCATTCTTCTGTTCATGTGCCTAGATAAGCATGGTAAACATAAGTATTTGAAGGTATTAGAACACTTGTTTTGCATTGTACAGTGGTCTCCCTCCTCATCTGCTTTGTTATTGGATTTTTTTTTGCCATCGTGGGTACCCTAGGACTCTCCAACTTTTTGGTTTGGCAACAAATACAACCCAAAATGTTCTGCAGGTCACATATTGTACAGAGTACTACAGTCAGTAGTGTAGAAAAACATTATCTGACCCAACAAAAAAAAATCCTATCAGTAGAAGACTTGACTTGTGCAAATGACATTTATGAGCATTATGATCACAAATTTTGCATGAAATTGGCTTTTTCAGCAAATTACCGAGTGGTTAGTGAGCCCGCCTAGGGAGCCAGAGTCCCTAGTTGCCCCAAGTTCGATTCCAGGCCAGGCCAGCATATGTGTTGATGAAATTAAATTTGTCCCTGAGCAACACTCTTAACCCCTAATTGCTCACAGGTTCTCATTGGAAACAAGACCGCAAGGACTTTCATGAACGACCTGTTAAAAGGAATTATCCTTATCCTTATCCTCAACAGCAACATGGATATGTGATCCCCAATATTACCGTTGATGAGGCCTAGTGTGTACAGTACGTTGCCTGCGATCTAAAAGTTCCAGGGAGGAAAGTTGCAGTGCTCCTCCTGTATCGTTGCTCCCCACAGATTCCTGTCATTATAAAATATTGCTGCGCCGCACGTGGGAGGTGGCTGAAAATAAATCACGACACAGAGTGTCTCGCAGAGTAACAGCGCTCTAATAATGATGATGGGGATTGCGCTGAGCTCAGGTAAAAACTGCGTAGGCGCTCATCAGTTAGCTTGCACTGGCAAATGTTATCCTTTTATTTAGCAATGAGTTTACAAGGTAGAAGCACAGAGACAGACACGACTGGGACCCCAGAATATACAATCCTCATTTACAATCCTCATTTATAGCGTGGGCATAGTGTGTGTGTGTGTGTGGTGTGTGTGTGTGTGTGTGTGTGTGTGTGTGTGTGTGTGTGTGTGTGTGTGTGTGTGTGTGTGTGTGTGTGTGTGTGTGTGTGTGTGTGTGTGTGTGTCTGTGTGTGTGTGTCTGTGTGTGTGCTGCGCACGCGTGTACGTGCGTGTGCATGTGTGGGTGTGTATTGTAAGGATCTATGTTTCGCCAGAAAACGATTGAATGTCTATACCAGGGGTTCTCAACCTGTGGGTCGGGGGGGGGGGTCCCCACATGATTTTGGGGTGGTCCCCAGATGACAGTAAAGTGACAATTTAAGGACTTTTAAGACCTTTCTAATACCCAAAAAATTAAAGAAATTAAATTAAAAAATAACCTTACTG
This sequence comes from Gymnoscopelus microlampas, assembly GCF_963454915.1. Classification (NCBI taxonomy): domain Eukaryota; kingdom Metazoa; phylum Chordata; class Actinopteri; order Myctophiformes; family Myctophidae; genus Gymnoscopelus; species Gymnoscopelus microlampas. The sequence goes on from NC_139948.1 coordinate 41,311,865, forward strand.
CTTACTTAAAAGTAATCAACAGAGCCAAATTGTCAAATAATAAAAGAAAGGCGAATTATTTTTAAATAGCTGATCTACAAGCTCACAACGCCTCGTGTTGCGAGGCGTTGTGAGCTTGTAGATCGGCTATTTTAATATTTATCTGTGGAGTCAAACTAAATATAATGCCTCAACTCCTACAATTCCAAGTGCTTGTCAGGGTGGGGGGTCTGCAGTTCAAATATGATTATTTGGGGGGGGTCGCGGCCTGAAAAGCTTGAGAACCACTGGTCTATACAATATAATTCTTTCTTTGTTAATCAGATGCAGTCGTATCAAAGTAGTGGAAGGTGTGAATGACAGTATTTTGTCTCTACTCCAGGTGTGTTCGGATCACAGACACAGGCCTGGGTTACCTGTCCACCATGTCGTCACTAAGGAGTCTCTACCTGCGCTGGTGCTGTCAGGTAATAAACACACACACACACACACACACACACACACACACACACACACACACACACACGCACACACAAAACACAAAACACACGCAACTAGTACGTAGAACATGCAACTTCTCACTGTTGGAGCAGAAACCTCTTATCTCCAAATTCTTTTTTTTTTTTTCGTAATTCAACGTCCTACTTGATCATACTACAGCGTCACGCAAAAGCATCAAAAGTAGCAGATTCACAAGCTCGAAACGCGGCGCGAAGCGACACGTTTTGAGCTTGTAGATCTGCTAATTTTGCTGTTGTTGAACTTGAATCCTGAAAATTAACAGTTTTGGACATAATGAGGTTTCCATCCGACAGAGACGATATGCTATTCCAATTCTAAGTGGCTTCATTAGAAAGCTCATGTTTCTGTGTGCTTGTCTCTGTGTGTGTGTGTGTCTGCGTGTGTGTGTGTGTGCACGACTATGTGCGTAGGTGCAGGACTTCGGGCTACAGCATTTATTCGGTATGAGGAGTCTGCGTCTGCTGTCTCTCGCAGGTATGTGCTCTCGTCTCCCGTTTCCATCCGTCTCCTCCTCCTCCTCCTCCATATCCTCCTGCACACACGCTCATTTAACTCTGAGTGTGTAAAAATTGACCGGTAACAGAACACCCAGGATTTTAGACGTGTATACCATTGCATTGAACCGGTAACCCGAACTGAATGAACTCAATGAGCATTCAAGGCAAATTGCCATGTCTACCTGCAGCTTGCGTCCATCTCTCCACTTGAACCCTTGTGCAGTGGTTCTCATACTTTATCGTGCCATAGACCCCCAAATTGATATATATTTGGTTGTCAGGCTGTCATGATCGACAGTCTCGCGATACTTTGGCACGTTCATAAAAGCTTTTCGTGATCTTTAGATACCTCTATAAAATTATACAGTGTACACGTCGAAAAGCAACACAGCAGAAAACAAATGTGTGATATGTCTCCTTTTATTTTCCTGGACCGAGTATTTTACAAAGGTCCCAATCGTTCAGAAATAGTTTTTGTTCATTAGCTGGTCCACCTGGCCCTCATCGACTGCCATGCATTCCATCGACCTCCCGGATGCAGTTTGCCTCCCTTCGAATCTGCCAGCTGGAATTGCTGGATAGAGAATATGACCATACCTTTTATAAAACATCTTGTCTTGTCTCTCCACCCTGATTATTTGTTAACCCTAGTCACCTCTGTCCTGTTTGCCCCAGCCTATCCCTGTGTTGATTGTCAGTTGATTCACCTGGGTCCTGTTAGTGCTGTGTCTATTTAAACTCCCCTGTGTTGTCAGTCCTTTGTTAGTTTGTGGTTTTAATGTGAGTGCGAGTGTAGCATTTAAGCTGTGAGCATTCTGTATTAGGTTGAGTTCTTGCTTATGTTTTGTCAGCCCTTTTGGTTATTAAACCCTTTGAATTTAACCTTGCCTGCCTGTGCACCCTGCTTTTGGGTCCTATTCCACACTCATACCCTGACAAAAATAGACATAGACACACACAAAAAAAAAGAATTGATATATATTTGGCTGCGGACTCACATCTGAAAATGTATTGTGCCAGGCACCCCCAGAAGAGAAGGTTTTGTGTTAAAAGAAATCCTTTCAAGATTTTTCAAAAATGTTCAAAAATAGCAGATGTACAAGCTCGCAGAACGGCGCGAAGTGACATGCTGTGAGCTTGTATATCTGCTATTTTTGAATAGATGTGCCTGTTCAGGTTTCAGGCACAAAGTACTTGGAGGCCAGTCTATGACGTCAGGCACAATATAAACAGTATAGTACTACTTACTACATAAATAGCTACAGATTTGCTCTTACGTTTGATTGGGACGTGTCTCAATGACCTTTAAAGAGTCTGTTGAAATAGTAGCAGTTTCTTATTTGGATACCCAGCGTCTCTTACTGTAGATGTGTGTTAGTAATGTTAAAGTGTAGGAGGGTTTCTGAACTGTCCACAGCCTTCCTCTGAGACACAGACCAAGTTGACAAAAAATATAACATATTATAATATAGTGAGGACCAATTATATGAAGATAGGTTGAAAAAGTCATCCTTTAATGTTTGTAACATTACAGAAACTTTCTAGGTTTTCAATGTTCAACTGAATTTTGAAGCAGATGGGATTAGCTATCACAGTATTTAGGATGGCACAGTACCCGCCTTACAATTAGAAAATATTGCTATTATTCTTCTTCCTAACAATTGAAATGGCAGCTATGTTATTTTCATTAGGGTGAGACACAATAGGAGTCGAAAGCCAATAATTCTACCCTCTTTATAATGGAACGTAACAATAAAGAATCCTTAATGAATCTTAATAGAAATTCCATGCTTGAGAGATTATTAAGGCCTGAAAATGATACAGATACAGACATTCTAATACAGAATGTGTAGACAATACATGTCATCCTCTGTGGCGTCCTCACAGACACCAAAGTATTGTTGTTCACTATGGCTGGGGGCCCCCTGGAAGGAGAAACAGGAATCAAGTCAGCCGGGTATTTGTACTACAGCACTGTTACCACATTAAAGGTCATTCTCTTTTTTTTCCGTTTACTCTTAAGGTAACCTTTGCCATAGTGAACAACTATAAAAAAGCACCGCCATTGATAAAAAAAACAAAAAACAGACACTGATAGAAAGCCATTGGTAAATATAATTGGTCCTCACTAATGCTCATTATAATATGGTACCATTTTCGTCTACTTGGTCTGTGTTTCAGAGGAGAGCTGTGGACAGTTCCAGATTTAAATACAAAATTTGAAATCTTGTTTGAAAAAAAAACAAAAAACTTATCTGCCTAACGATGATGTCACTGGTAGGCGAGTTTCTGAAGTGTCCACAGCCCTCCTATAAGCCACAGACCGAGTAGATTTTTTTTTAACCATTTTATCATGACTTTTAGTGAGGACCAATGTGAAGACATTCTACATGAAGATAGGTTGAAAATGGGTGAAGTCGTCCTTTAATCAATCAAAATGCCTCTTGTGAGCATTCTAATCATGAAGGCATATGCAAATGTATAAAACATGTTGGATTTCCAAAGTTAAGATAAAATAGAGCACAGCTAGGATTAGAGTGGCAATTATGATTCTTCCTATCTCTGCCGTTTAGAATAAGATAGGATAAACACTCAGGATTTGTTTCAGTAATGAGGCCTCAGGTCATGACATAGTACAGCTGAGGAGAAAGGATGGTCCATTGCCTTCCTCCCACTGTTCAAGTTCGCCCTCTGGTGTCTACATCCAGTATCACACAATGTGAAGCCATTCAGTTACCATGAACTAATTCTGATTCCTTCACCAATATCTCACTCCTCTCCTCATTCCAATTCATGTCTGTCTTTATTTATTTTAAAAAGAATAATAATTATTGTAAAATGAATAAGTAAATATGTTTTTAAGTTGCTAGATTCAATACTTAGCTACATATTGATCATTCATCAATCATTTTATCAGACACGCCCTATACTACAGTATAACCACATTGAACTTCAAATGTCAATTTTCAATTTTAACCACGTTAGACTCATTGAAAACACACATCCCTGGTTCTGGTGACTGATATTGTCCTTGTAATGTGTTTTAATGTTTTACTATATACTATATATACATTTGTTTTATTCGATTCTATTTGATATTCTATTAAAAAAAAGAAAAAATATGTTTCTTATTTTTTTAAATTATTTTTTTTACTGTCTTGGGTTTACAGAAAAGAGTAGATTAAAATGACCCCAGAAGTGTTTTAAAGTGAAATACCCCTTAAAGTATTTTTAAAATCATGTATTACTCCATCAAACCTGACTGAGCGACTTTCACGTAGTTGAGTAATATTTGACCAACTGTATCTCTACTTTGACTCACGTACTGGAGTTGAGTACTTTGTTCCGTTTATAATGGGGTGATCATCATTGTGTTTGGTTTTTGCCTAATTGTCCTGTGTGTGTGTGTGTGTGTGTGCGCGTGTGCGTGTGCGTGTGCGTGTGTGTGTGTGTGCGCGCGCGTGCTCGCGCTCCAGGCTGCCCCCTGCTGACCACCACCGGCCTGTCAGGCCTGATCCAACTGCAGGAGCTGGAAGAGCTGGAGCTGACCAACTGCCCCGGAGCCACCGCCGAGCTCTTCAAGTACTACTCCCAGCACCTGCCACACTGCATGGTCATCGAGTAGAGCCACCAACCCGACCCGACCACCACCGATACTCCGCCATACCTCCACCTTCCACCTCCACCCACCCCCTCCTCCTTCTCCACCTCGCTCTTTCCCCCCGCTCCCCACAAACCCACACCATCTCCGAGGGAAAGTGCCCGGGCCGGCTGAGACCCGGCTTGACCGAAATGCCGCCCTCCCCCCCCCCTGACGTTAACGCTTAATGCCATGACTTTTCATCAACCGCCTTCCACCCCCTCAAAACCCTTAACCCCCCTTTTGAAAGGGGGACAACCGAAAGGCAAGATGGACATGTGGACGGACGGAGGGATGGATGGATGGACGGACGGACAGACAGACAGACAGACAGAAAGGCGAGAGGTGGGCAGACGCTGATGATGATCGCTGCGTACTTCCCGAACCCAGAGCTACATTATGTGACCAATGGGACAGGGGTTCCAGTGTCATTGAGGAGGTGCCTGAAACGAAAACTTCGGTACTGACGAGGGGAGGCGAGCCGCATTCCTTATTCGCAAAAAAAAAAAAAAAGTGGTTTCAGAAAAACAACGTTGCGTTTACAGAAAAGGGAATTTCAATACGTTTTATTTTTTATTTTTAGGAGGGACGTTTCTTAAAAAGACTTTGGTGGGGTTCTTTTTTGGGAGTAATCCGCCACTGACGGGAGTCAGGATACACGTGCAGATCTGGACGTGTGGCATCAAGGAGCGTGACGGAAAAAATAATAATACAATTGGAAGACTTTGTGTGGGACATGTTTCAGTTGAGGTGATGGAGGTTGCACATGCGTTGTACACTGTAAACACACACACACACACACACACAAACAAACATGGGATTTGAAATAAATCAACTCCTCAAGGCCACAAGGAGTAACATCGCTATTTCCGCCACTTTGTGTAATATAGTTACCTTTTTTTTTCAGAGGGTATAAAAGTTGAACTGTTGCTCTTGCGTGTGGGAGAGATGACAACCCAACCAGTAAGAGAGAGAGAAAGAAAGAGAGAGATAGAGGAAGGGACTTGGTTTTAGTAAGAAACTATTGATGGAAATTGGAGTCTCCGGCTTCCTCTTTGGTGTGATGTGTGTCACGGAGCCACACATTTCCCTTTTCAAGGTGCCGTGTCTTTTTTCCATTTCTGTGTCTTGCCCAAAACTAAACAAAAAACAAAAAAAGGGAACTATAAAAAGGACAGCCTACGCCAAGTTTAATTTCTGCCTCGAACTTGTACGCTTAATTCCCTCATTGTCTTCTCTGTTTAATTTTCCACTTGTTCATTTCATTCGCAATGGCATATCTGTTGTTTGATTTCCAGATTCTGCAGAGAACCTAGCTGGGTGGGTGGGTGGGTTAAAAAGGGGGGGTTGTTGTTCTGTTTTTCTTACATCATCGAGGGGACACGAGCCAGACTTTCAGGGCAAAGCAAAGGAGCCAACCTACCAGGAAGGAACAGTACAGTACATTATGGAACTTGACTCCCCCACAGTGGCTCAATTGGAGATTTGACGCTGAAGACATCATGCGACGCAGAGCCACAGCTGCAGTCTCGAATGGTTCAATTCCCGCTTCGGAACACAATGGAGGAGTGCTGTGTCGGTGCAGTAGTACACGACGATGCCAAACTCACACCACACGGAAGAACGATATCACATGAAACATGGCCTTGTTTTTACAGACAGATATTCTTTTTTTCTCCTCCCTGCGTATTTTTGCGCAGGGTCATGCTTAGCCTCTTAAACCCTATAAACTTAGTTGACGTGGGTCACCCAGGGGTCTATAATTTGGGGCCCCCCTTTCTTTTCCCCTCTACACCAAATCTCCTCGGCGAAAACAGCGGATCAAGCTCACGATGCGTCGCAATGCGTCGCATCGTGAGATTGCAGATCTGCAGTTTTCGCCGAATGTTTCGCCTATTATGACATGCCCAGAATAGGGATGCTAGGATTCGTGTGTTTAGTGGCTCATGGGTAGATAGTAATATTTGAAGGGCATCATTCCAAAAATACTTCATACTGTATCCCCCCCCCCCACCCCAAAACAAGTGTTACATGATGTTCATTGCTCAATATTTCAGAACTACAATTGCTTACATCCTCCTGGGATATTACTAATACCTTCTTTTGTAAGCAAAAGACTCACGTGAGCTAATAACTATAATAACTACAATAATATAGTACGGTGAACTTTCATTTCACTTTGTAAGTACGGGACAGTGGGTGTCGTCGTATTTTTTTATGAATGGGAATCGCATTTTGGAATGAAACTCTTCTTTTCACTCGCTTTATAAATGCACACTCAAAAACGCGAGGCGGAAGCATCAGTTCCGCGTTTGTGCCGCGTGCGGTCGTGAGGTTTCGGGGTCGGTTTACTTCAGGGTTTTGTGGTGGAACGGAACGGGGAGGTAGGATGGTAATGGGTACCTGCTGCCAACTGGCCTGTGGTCGTCTAGCTTCCACTGCATCACGTGGTTTGTGTCAGTGGGTGCGTGTGTAGGTGGGTGGGTGTGTGTGTGTGTATGTGATTGTGTGTATGTACGTACAGGCATACACACACATGCATGTGCACAGATATATGCACATGCACGCAAAAACACACTCCCTCTCGCTCGTTGCCTGTTGAAACGGTGTCTACCAAATACAAAATGACAGCTCGGCACTGCTGTGAAATGCAGACTGATGCCCAATCATGCGCTCCGTCGTACGACATTGCCGTGTGCCGAAAATAGCAGATCTACAAGTTCACAATGTGTCGCATCCGTGACGCTACAGTAGTATGTGAGCGTGTAGATGTGCTATTTTCTGCACATGACGCAGTGGTATGACTAAGTATAAACTGCAGGGCTGTGAATGCATTATTGATCAGTACCAAGAGCTTGGGGCCAGAGATTTGTTCGAAGCTTAATGCCAGTCAACAGTTTTTGGACTGGTTGAAGTGAGAGAGATATATTTACTGGTGTTGCATCACACATCATTTCAAACCATATATCTTGACTGCCTAGCAGTGGCTGGCTACTGTACATCTGCCTGGCCAATTTGACTTTGCATTGCGTTGCGGTGGTCAACACACATGACTGTTTTCGTTCCTATGTTTTTGTAGTTTAATTTGTCAAAAAAAAATCTGACAATGCCTCGTTGGCAGTGGTGGAAAAAGTACTCAAATTCTTTACTCAAGTAAAAGTACCAATGCTGCAATATATAAATACTCTGTTGCAAGCAAAAGTCCGGAATTAAAAATGTACTTGAGTAAAAGTACAAAAGTATTGGTATCAAAATGTACTTAAAGTACCAAAAGTAAAAGTACTAAAATGTTTGAAAATAGCAAGTTCACAACACGTCGCGAGCTTGTAGATCGGCTATTTTCAAATAGCCTATGTATAAAATGGGGCTAAAGTGGTTAATGTATGTTTTATAATGTAATAATTTATATCTGCAAAGTAACTAGTAATTAAAGTTTCCAAATAATTGTAGTGGAGTAAAAGTACAATATTGGTTCTGAGATGTAGTGGAGAATAGAACTTAAGTAAAAGTACTTAAAATTGGAAATACTCCAGTAAAGTAAAAAAAATACCTCAAAATTGTACTTAAGTACAGTACTTACATTCCACCACTGTCAGTAGTTTTCTGGATGTGAATCCATCGGACACACTAGACTGCTAAAACTCCCCGGTCATTAACGTCCAAGTACAACTTCACGAAGACAAAGAGATAAAAAAGCTTACCGTCATTCACATACAATGTAAGCTCTACTTTTCTAATATGATACTCAGATGTACAGTTATATTCCGTTCCAGAGCATAGAGTCGGCAGCAGTCGAACTGAATTGTGTGGTTTTGGTGATCCTCCTAACAATAATGCTAATGGTAAAAGAATGGGAGGCATTGGTGCGAGAGCTGCCACATGTTTCAAAGTTTACATAAATCCTCCCGCTATGAAGTAGACAGTGCTGTTGTGGATTTACAGTGATTTAGGGGGGATATTTCTCTGGTGTTTGTATGAGTATTGCCAGAGCTCTACCTGAGCCATGCCTTCCAGTTTTACATACGGTAGCTCTTAGTCTGTGGGATCACATCTAATCCATAAAGCCTTTTATGTTGTCCAGAGTTAGATACGATCCCCTGGCTCCAGCGTATTGAAATAGTGAGTAATTATTGATCATAATATTGGAACCTAACGTTTTTTTGTGCCACTTCGGTTTGGTTTGTTATGAACACTTCATAGCGTATCAAAAAACAACATTACTGTTAAACCACATTCACGTTTAGTTCATGGGTGCATTATGTGGCACCTGTACAGCAACACCTCTTTAATCACTTACAGCAAGCCCTATTTTGGTGTTGCGTGAAAATAGCAGATCTACAGTACAAGCTCACAATGCGCTGCGATGCAACGTATTGTGAGCTTTATGATCTGATATTTTTGCTATTAAAAAAAAGAGATCATTTTGCTAGGTACACCAGGTATGGATATTTACGGCAGATTGAAAGTGGTTAATAACTCAATTCTTAGTAAAACAAACCTAAGTTACAACTCTACTTTTCCGTCTCTACACCAAATGTCTTTGCCAAAAATAGCCGATCTACAAGCTCACGCGACGTGCTTGTAGATCTGCTATTTGGGTGCATGTTCCCCCCAGAATAGGCATGCAATAGACTGCAGCCCGTTTGGTTTCAACAAGTGGTTCCAGTTTTCACAGGAAGTTGCTACATAAAGACTGTTAATTGTCCGTCTTTGCTCCAAAATAAATGTTGTCTGGCTGTTAAAAGAGATAACACACATCTGTCAGCCCGCTTTGGAGACTAGGACAAGATGATGGAGAATATCGTCTCTGTCGGGTGGAAACCTCAAACGTCCAAAACTGTTCCTTTTCAGGATTAAAATTCAAAACTAGCAAAAGTAGCAGATCCACAAGCGCGTTTCGAGCTTGTGGATCTGCTGCTTGTGATGCTTTTGTGTGTGACGCTGTAGTATGATCAAGAAGGGCATTCATTGACAAAAAAACACGATAAGTTTGAATATGGACATAAGAGGTTTCTGCCCGGCGGCAACGATATAAAACACCCTACTAGCCCACACCCTCTCCTTGGGTATTATTTATCATCACCCCTCCGATGGGAGGCTAGGGCGAGAGCGTCCCCGTGATGGTACTTCGGAGCAGCCATATATAATGGTATATGTGGCCTAATGATTAGGCCACAGACCCCCACGGTATACTTTGGAAATGAAAAAGTTTGAAAATGACTGATGTAATCTAATCTTTAGCTTTACTGAAAAGCTCTCTGTCTCTGTACCTCCGTGGGCAACATGGCACATCAAGCAAGCATGATTTGTTGGAGAGGAAAGCTGCCTCTAGACTCAAGAGAAGGCCATTTTGGTGGGGAGATTGTTCTGCATCTGTGTATTCATTCTGATGTACATACATATCTGTAATTTATTTATTTATTTAACTTAATTTGCATCGTATTTATTTAATCTATTTATTGACATGGCCATTTTTTGGTGTTTTTTTTTGTTTTTGTTTTTTTTGTCTAGTGGAAGCGGCCTGTATTTGACTACTTGAAAGTTGGACCAGTAAAGAACTTGTGGCATTGATGTTTCTATTTTGGGATTGGTTGTTTGGAGGGGGTGGGGGAGCTTTCTACATAAAATGTTCCCTACATAAAGAACACAAAAGACTGATGAAGCCCTTTGCGTTTTCACAAAGAATCAGGTTCCTGGCATATACTGTAATTTGAAGCAATTAACCACTTAAGCCCTATATACTTCCTTGTACAACAAATAGCGAAACTAATCTGCAATTTTCACTATTTTTGAAATTTTGGAAAATATTTTAAATGCTTTTGCCTATAATGACATGCCCCAAAATAGGGCCGCCAGGTTGAAAGTGGTTAAGTGTTGCAAGAGGAAAGTGGCTCCTGCTAAATTTGACCCTGTTTGACATGTCCAGCAGCAGCAATAGAGCCACTGTGAACACAAACATTGCAAAGACAGACCTAATGGGATCAGTATAAAACATAGCAAATAAAGGAATAGCATGGCTTAGAAGATGTAAGCAAGTTTGGCCATTGACCTCTGTGATGACCCTGTGACCCCTCGGCCCACAAATGGTTCTTTTCGACTACGAAGGCGGGTGACCCAGAACCTTCCATTATATGAAACTTTTCGTGAACCTCGAAGTTCTGACACTGTTTGTTCCTTACGTTTCTATCATAACCAGAATCACCCTTGAGGAGGGAGGTACTTCATAAAAGAAGCCCTCATAAAACAGTGAAAATAGCCACTGTATTGTCACTATTTTTTCAAACCTTTGAACTGCTCTGTTATAGGTTATGAGTTATGGGCTCCCAGAACTCTGAGTTAGTACCACTTAGGGATGGGATGATAATTGTTATTATCATTTATCGTGATAAAAAAACACTCACAATAATCGCTTCCCAGAGATTTGTATTTATCGTGAAATTGTCCTCAGTCATACACTACGATGAATTTGCTTTTGTTGAGCTGCAAATTCAGTACCACTTAAACCCTCTATAACGGAACTGTGAAGAGCACATTTGGTACGTTCTTATTTCACTCTACACAAATCGATTGGCCAAAATAGCAGCTTGCGATGCGTTGTGAGCTTGTAGATCTGCTATTGTTGGTGAACATTCCCCCCAGAATAGGGATGCTGGGGGTTCAAGTGGTTGACTAAAGTGCCATTTTAAGTTTTAAGCATATTTAACCGCAATTATTTTTGCCACAATAATCGTGACATGTCATTTTCATATCGTCCCATCCCTAGTACCACCTCCTGAACAGTCAGGAACCCAAATTAGGTTCTGAGAACCTCATCTGAAACCGAGCCCATGGAAACAAATGTAGAACCCATGAAATACGTTGCACGGCACTGCGCGCCACGGCTCACTTTGTTCTTGTAGTCGAAAAGGGCCAAAAGATGTCCGACTTTAAGACGTTTGGTAAGGGGGAGGAGCCATTGTGTGATGTCACTGCACGAATGCCCCGGGTTAATTGGTATTGTCATGAATATTCATAACGGGTGTGTGCTCCAAAAGTTGACATTTCTTATGATGTCATTGGCTCTGCTTTCAAGTCAGTTCTCAAGACTAAAACGCTGACGATCACAAATGAAGCAGAGAGGACGAAAAGGAGGGATATTTACAGCTAATACGTTTACATTATGTCATGGACTGGGACATGCACGGCCGTGTCCCTCTGGACTACAAATATGACAGGACTCATAATTCCTGTCAACTCTGTTCCTTTCTACCATCTTTGTCATCTTCACCTGAGGCTAATGTGATGTAAACACTCTTGTACAGCAAACTTTAAGTAAGTGGTCAAATAAATACTGAGATTTTACTGATCGCATTTGGCACAAGGAGAATTATGTGTGATGTCTTTGTTTCATTGGCGTAGAAAGTCCCAGCACTCCAAGGCAGTGGTTCTCAAAGTGGGGTCCGGGGACCCCCAGTTGCCCTTAAGGGGGTTCCAAGGGATCCCTTGCTAAATTAATTGAATATAGTATATATTTTCAAAAATATATATTTTTTAATATTTCTGAAACATTTTAACAACAACAATCTTGTATAGGGGGTCCCTGACAGTTGGCACAAAATCTCTTAAGATGGGGGGTCTGCAGCCAAATACATGATTCATTTTGGTTAACCGTTTGAGAACCACTGCTCCAAGGGCCTTTCGATGCTGATGCCCCTCAGCATGTGTAATGGTTGTGATTCCAGTTAGACACAAGGTTCCAGTGACCAGCAGCTTGTGGTGCTTTATGACCTTAGATGAGTTTTCCCCATGCAGGGTTAAGGTGGTAAACAGATTGTTTATTAAATTGTGATGTTATGAAACATACTGTAAATATCAGTCCACATTTCCCAAAAGAAAAGTATTTAATTCCCACCCCCAACCCCCAAGCAAATCCAACCCTGGTCTTAAGTTAAACAAGACAACTTGCTCCACATCCAGTGATAGCTACAGCTAGTAGCTCTGATAGTGTGGTGCAGACTGTGTGCCAGTCTAAACATTGCTGAAATGAGCCTCGGTCTGGCACTGCATACAAGTTATTTCGAAACAGAAGAAACATGTCAGTACAGTATTTTCAGCAGCAAGGCCCCATGCTAGCAAAAAGGGATGGATTCGTGTTTTAATACGTACACAGATACCACCGTTTTAACCGGGCTCACATGCATACAGTCCTACCAACAGCAATGTAAACACATAGTAATAGAATGTGAAAACACTAATATACAGAATATAAATAAGAAGTGTATGGAACCATTGGTAAAGAATGTGTAAACCATGTATAGAGCTTAACCACATTCATTCATTGACTCAAACTCTTTTGGTCAAGGATTGAAGTGGAAACTAAAGCCTGATTTGGGTACGGTTGTCGGTCACATGCTCAGCTGAAACAACCGCGTCCCGTTCACTTCAGTGGTGGAAGAAGTAGACACTATTTATTTCTTTACTTAGGTAAAAGTAACAATACCACAAATACTTCTACAAGTAAAAGTCCTGAATTCAAATGTTTTTGTACAAAAAGTGCAAGTACAAAAGTGTTTGCATCAAAATACATAAGTATACCAAAAGTAAAAGTACAAAATTATGTAGAATATCCCATTTCATTTTCAGTTTTTTCTAGGGTTTTCCAAATTTGTCAATCTTTTGAAAGGGCTTAATTGGTCTACTGTATGTGTGTTTTGCAATAAGGTAAATGTTCAAAGTAATTTGTAACTAAAGTACAATATTTGCCTCTGAGATGTAGTGAAGTATAAAGAATAGTAGAACAATGGAAAACCAGCACTGTACTTCACTGTGTGAAGTTCATTTTGTTTCTATAAAGTTATAGGTAATACTTGGTGGTTTAAAAGCTAAATGCTTCCTTATCTTCCAGAGACTGTAGGTTATAACTATAAGTTGTTTCCTGCAACTAACCATTACATGTGACATTCAAGCACCGTATTCTAAAGCAGGAGACTCACAATTGAATTTGTGGTAATTAACATTCTTACATTAACCTATAGTTGATTATTGCAGGTATATTGACACAGTATTTTAAGCCTTTCAGTACCATGTCTTATGATATTTTACATCATGATGGATATCTTCCCTTCATTAGTGAAAGTCAAGATTAATAAAAGATAAAAGAAGATCCGCACACTGTAGCTTACTTAAGTGCATTTTATTTGCACATCCAACAAACATGACATAATTATCAGACTTAACAGAACGTCTAGAGATGCCATTTTAAATGAGTCCGTTCTGGTGACATGACCCATGACATATCACCTAATCTATGAGGACATTTACTAGCCTCGATGTATCAGAGTGGATACGTTGTTTAGTTTTAGTAAAGTGGACAGCTACAGGACTAGATGCATCATGAATATAAATGGCACTCATGCGGTCAGTGGTCCTGGTTGTAATGGCTCTCGTTTTTTTATATGCAAGGTCACAAGGACATTTCAGCATCGTTTTACATGATACTGTATAATATGCCCTTAATGTTACATTTTTTACCTTCGTCTTGCTTTGGTCCAGCACCTTCATAAAAATGGTCTTTGGATGTGCGTGACTATTATGTTCTCTTTAAAGGTTAAGATTCACCTGAGAGCAATTAATCAATTCAGGACAGTCTCACGCACACTCCAGGTAAGTTTATATACATGGCCCAGGCTTCCAAATATGAGTATGCAGACTCTACATCTGTACCGCAAATGTGTTATGATTCTTAGTAATGGTTGGTACTTTGAATGTTTATCTTGGAAAGCCTGGTCCATGTACAAATCTAAAACACAGCCTACTTCTAGAGTCAGGACCTCCTTGTGACTGGCTTCAACAAAAACAACATCAGGTGTATTCGGGATGCTAGCAAAGACATCACACGTATAATTAAACCATTCTGGTAACACTCTTGAATGTTTATACATTGCTGCACTGGATGGCATATGTTTTTGTGCTGCATCAGACACTATGTCAACAATACGGTAATGGCGAGCAATGTACACGTTTTTATATCCACTACATCCATTTGTGATGTGTGCAATGGATTCTAGATGTTGCTCAGAATCATGATGATTTTAAACAGAGTGGACTATGGATGTCACGTCAGGATACCAGATTGACAGATTTGACTTGGTTCGTAATACTTGCAGTCTTGCTTTGATGGTGAACTTTAAGACATCCTCCCCAATAACAGCGTTTTTGTACATACAATGTGAAACAGAATAATCAGCGGAATCAACACAGGCCAACTTTCCCTGCAGTCGAAGTCCATGCCAATGTTGTTTGGCCTCAGTCTGTTTCATATTAAGCAGAACCTTTCTAGCTGTGTCTTCCTGTAGTCTGGTGTGGGTGAGAGTAGCCTCCACTACCACACTGGGGTCTGCAATTAATCCATCAGAGATGGGCACTTATTTGTTATTTCTTGCCCATTTTAACTGGACTCCACCCCGATGGTAGAGGTCATTGAGATCTGGCCAATCTGCCAACTGCTTGAACTAAACCTCTTATGCAATGAACAAATGCTGAGATGTTTTTTGGGGGTAGACAATTCAACTGAACCAATGTAATACATTTTGATCAACAGGACACAAGCTATTGACAATGTAATAAATCAACAGACATTTGTTGCATGAAAGTGCCAATGTATTTACAATTTGTTCAAAAGATTGAGAAGTTGCTTTTATAATGTGCACAAGTGACTATATTTGATAAGATTTCAATACAAAATAAAGAAAAAATACAATACAATTAATACCATCAAAGATATAGAGCAGTATTTTAGTCTGCCAAAGTGGCAGAGGTTCAAGCCCCCCCCCCCATGGGCCCTATCTGTGCGCGTTTCTGCAAGGGAGAACCCGAAGTCAGATCCATGATGTTAGGATTCAGCTGATGAACCATGTCAGTCATTTCTAAACCCGCCTTGTTTCCCCTATTCCGCACCATGTCGACCTGTGCTTTGTCTGTCATCAACATTTCATGTATGGCACACCCCATTTCTTCAGCATTATTTTCCATTGTCACGATTTGCTGAGTTGCAGCAGTACCTAGAGGTAGGGATTCAAGCCCCAGAAACACAAATAACGCACATCCTTGGTGCTGAGCTTTAACTGTAAAAACAGTAGTAATAAGACAAAGATATGGCTCGCAACTCACTTTGATGCTCCAGGTTTTATTTCAAACAAACAGCTGATACGACGTTTCGACCCTTTCGGTCTTTTTCAAGGATTCAAGCCCCCCCATGGGCCCTATTTGAGCATGTGCCTGCATGGGATCACCAAAATCTTATTTTTTTGTATTTTTTTGTACGTATGTATTTTCTAACCGCTAAAATCGTATCTAGCGTTCTGGCTACGCCACTGCTGATAACGAACTCCTTCCTCACAGACAACTCTGTATGTTCTGTCAAGTGTTCCATTGTGTTTGTAGGTAGGTTTTGCGGAGTTGCAGGCACATCTTGATCCGGCAGTCGTAAAGGTGTACAGGAGATCCTAAATTTAAGTGTGTCTGAACACACCTTGTCTCTGAAAATGTCCATCATTAGCCGTGCCTTTTCTGGAGAGCGGATAAGAGTTGTGACTAACCCAAGTTCTTCATAACTTCTGCAAATATCGCTAGCTAGAAGTTGGCCCAGTATAAATTTCTGGAGATCTGGAAATTCACATGACTCCATCTGCACAGACACCAGCTTCTCTTCTGACTCTCCTCGGGACTTGACATTTTGCTGAGTTGCAGTACCACCTTGAAGACAAGACAGGGATTCACTTTATTAGTATAATAGATAATATCAATATATCGTAATATATGGTCGCTGTCGGCCGGAAAACTTGTATGTCCAAAGCTGTTACTTTTCAGTAATTAGAAAATGGATCCAATGGATCCAATCACAATGTAGTTATTATTAAATAATAATAATAATGACTTTTTTTTGGTCAAAATGCTGAATTGATAATTGTTTCTAAATCTATGACAAAACATTTTATTTAATTGCATCCATGCCTCACATATTTCATGAGCAATAATCTACTTCATTAAGTGGCTGAGTATGACTTACTCCCATAGTGTTCAAACTGTAATTGATCAAATGTATTCAACTAGAAAGATTGAAATGTTTTAAAAGGGACTGAGAAAGTCATACTTTGGATTCTGACCCTGTCACCTGGGGGAATGATAAGATATAATATGATAGGATAGGCTTATATGATATGATATGATAATTTAATGTAATTTAGTTAAATGTAATTACCTTTGGCTCCTGTCCCAGCGTCTGGAAGTTTCTCCGCAAGCTCATTCTGATTGATTTTCTTCAGGATACGTTTTGTGTACTGCACAGCTCCATCTTCTGTATATGTTTGCACCAGCAGATCTACTGTGGCCTCTCTAGTCAAACTTTTCCTAGTTTCTGAATCTTTCAGATGTTTTTTCTTAATTTTATCATTGGAATTATGGCGCATTGACCAATGGAATTGATCTAATTCGTCAGGATCAAGATCCTCAAGAATCCCTAACAGACGTTCGTGTGCCATCATCACTTATTAAGGAGGTGCAATAAAGAGTCAGGATCTGAAAAAAATAAAAACAGAAAAAAATATTAGTCATAAAAAAAGTCATACTAAAGTCTAAAACATTAGTATGACAAACCAATCACTTGAGAGTATTACAAACAATGTAGAATTTAATATTTATTTCAGGATCAACACTATATATTCATCATGTAAAATTATATAACATTTAGACATTTTAATGTAATCTAAATCTATTGGGAGTCCATGGCTTATATGAAATTCATTTTGGGTCTGCAATAATACTTACTGTACTTCATCTACAGCTTAGATGAAGCACTTAGCGCTCATATGGATGTTTAACCCAATGTCACACTATGGCAAACATTATTGCATATAGTTCAACAAGGCTATTTATATTATTTATTAACATATTGCAGCAGGCAATACGGTTTGTCATAGGCTATACCAAGAATATGGAAATACTTAATTTGTTCCATTTTGGAATTGCAGACTCCTGAAGGTGTATCTTTAGGGCAGTTTTGAAAGTGAGTAGAGGGCCAGATCTGTAGAGGGCACTGTGGAACAACCAAAAACTTTTTTTTCCCTTCCGGTGAAATATTTTCTTTTCTAGCCAAAAAAGTTTATTTTACAGAGAAGGTGGGGTGCTGAGAGGCTTCCCACCTCCGAGAACAGACTTTCAACAACACAAAACAGCCGTTGTTTAGGTGTATAGCGAAATGGTTTTATTTATTTTCACTACTGTTGGAGCCCTCGCAGGTCAGTGGAATTCCTTGTACAAGCGCAGAGCCCAGGGTTTGGCAGGGCGTTAGAGAGAACTCACTAACGCTCTGGACCAGGGCTAGCTGTAGAATACAACTCTCGTAGACGTATTTATGATTCTGACGTTTTCAATCTACGAGAGTTGTAGGGTTGATCCCCATGGACACAGGGACTTTCAGCACTATAGCCCGTAGACTCTCCAAACATGTAAAAATTAAAATAAATAAATAAAAGTTCCCAATGGGCGGTAGTGACGGGGCGCATCCGGTGAAACCCGGAATTACACTTAATGTAAACAGGAAGTAAACGAGGGTGAAAAAATGGCGATCGGCCACAGACGGGATTAAAACACTTCTTTATTTAAAGATATTGATTATTACATTGCACTACTACCCCGTAGAAAGAGTTAACATTTGGTGCGTTGGGGTAAGCACTTTTCTTTTTCAATTTGTACATGTTTGGAGAGTCTACGGGCTATAGTGCTGGAAGTCCCTGTGTCCATGGGGGGTGAACCCTACAACTCTCGTAGATTGAAAACGTCAGAATCATAAATAGGCCTCATTTACGCACGTTAATAAAACTTTGATTACAAGTTTTGATAACGTTCAGACCAACAAATAAAAGCACAATAAATAAAAGGGTCGTTCAAATAGAACATTATAGGCATAATATCACTAGGTTTTATAGACAAATAGGCCAATAGACCCCTTAACAGACGACGTCATACTGGCTGCGTGCAGCCAGTATGCGCGCAACGAAACCCATTATATCAGGTCTCGTTAGGACGCGTCTCACTAGCCAACACACACAAGAGGGGGTTGGGGTGTGCTGAAACCAGTGCACCCCGAAACAGGTTGGGAATTGATTGCGTGAAACAATCACCTGTGCGTCCGTCCAGGCTCAATGTTAGTAAACAAATAATTGGTCCTACTGCCTCGGAGAGACACGATCTCTGATTAAATAATAGCCTATATTTAAATAAATCATCAAAGTGTTAGCCTATAGCCTAGAATATGATATGATATGGTGAAATGAGTCGTGGATGAGTCATGTACAATTCTGCAAATAGTAGTTTTCCTACCTTTAGTAAAACATTATTATGTCGTCGACCGTCTCCCAGACTCCCACCACCAAGTGAAAACGAAAGTTGGTAAAACATTATTTATTATGTCGTCGACCGTCTCCCACCACTAAGTGAAAACGAAAGTATCAATACCACAATGTAGAAGTACTCCGTTACAAGTGAAAGTCCAGAATAAAAAAAATACTCGAGTAAAAGTACAAAAGTATTGGTATCAAAATGTACTTAAAGTACCAAAAGTAGAAAGTATTTATTATGCAGAATGTCCCATTTCACAAGTTTTCAAATGTAGGCTATAAAATGTTAGCATCTTTTGAAAATTGCCTATTTTTAAATGGCTGAAATGTATAGGGCTGAAGTGGTTAATGCATGCTTTGTAATAATAATCAAAAGAGAGAGAGAGAGAGAGAGAGAGGGAGAGGGAGAGAGAGACACAGAGAGAGAGAGATGTGCGTGTGTCGCTGTTCATTCCCTGTGGTGCTGAAATATGTGCGGTTACTTTTTATTTTTCCAAGTCATGTATGCAGGGTATTGCTATGTTGGTAATTTTACTCAAGTAAAAGAAAAAAATCTGCAAGTGATTTTCATTTGGGTAGAGGACAATTGGCGACTACTTTGCTCACTATTTTATTAGACAAGAAGCAACTATCTCTACCCACCAACTTACTATTTTATAGCCTAAGTCTAAGTATCACATTTTAATTGGTTTTATTGGCTGCTGTATGGTTTGTAATAGCCTAAATCTCTGATGTAACTTGTAACTAAAGTTGTGAAATAATTGTAGTGGAGTAACAAGTATTTGCCTCTGAGATGTAGTGGAGTATGTATACGTATAATGAAAAATGCAAATAACTAAAGTAAAAGTATGTATTGAGTTCTTGAGTAAATGTACTTAGTTACTTTACACCACTGTACTTAACTTTACAGAACTTACAGGTCTGTAACTCTGCAGAGTGTGCAAATGGAACCATTTCTACACTCTCAGAGTTATGGTGGTCCTTGAAATTAAACCGTTTTATCACACTATCAGAGCTGTTATGTGAACTTTATGTCTGCTATGCAATTATAATATCAGTGGTTCTCAAACTTTTTCAAGTAGCCTACCACCATAACTCTGAGAGTTACAGATCTGTAAGGGTCCATTTGGTTCCATTTGTTACACTCTCAGAGATACAGACCTGTAAGGGTCCATTTGGTTCCATTTGTACACTCTCAGAGTTACAGACCTGCAAGGGTCCATTTGGTTCCATTTGTACACTCTCAGAGTTACAGACCTGTAAGGGTCCATTTGGTTCCATTTGTACACTCTCAGAGTTATAGACCTGTGAGGGTCCATTTGGAAGGTTAAGGAATCGGACCGTTAAGAGGGAATCGTTAAGGAACCGTTAAAATCCTAAAGGATCCCAACCCTACGGTCAGTTCTCAGACTAAAACACACTGACGATCACAATGAAGCAGAGAGGACGAAAATGAGGGATATTTAGAGCTAATACGTTAACATTATGTCATGGACTGGGACATGCACGGCTGTGTCCCTCAGGACTATACAAAAATGACAAGACTCATAATTCCTGTCAACTCTGTTCCTTTCTACCATCTTTGTCATCTTCACCTGAGGGCTGAGGCTAATGTGATGTAAACACTCTTGTACAGCAAACTTTAAGTAAGTGGTCAAATAAATACTGAGATTTTACTGAGCGCATTTGGCACAAGGAGAATTATGTGTGATGTCTTTGTTTCATTGGTGTAGAAAGTCCCAGCACTCCAAGGCAGTGGTTGTCAAAGTGGGGTCCGGGGACCCCCAAGGGGTCCTTGGGAGGGTACCAGGGGGTCCCCAGCAAACTGTATTAATACAGCATCACAATCATTTCAACCACTTTAACCATATTTAACCACATTCATCAGCTTTTTAAATGTTTTTTTTTTATGTAGAATTTTAACAACACAAACTTCTATGGGGGTCCCTGGTAACCTGACTCTGCCAATTGGGGGCGGTATTGAGCAACCAGGTTCCCCAAACAAATGTGTGTGAAACACTTCTAAGGTGCACACTATGTTTTGGTGCCCAGTTGTCCCGGTGCCCACTCTTTTTTTGTGCCTGGATTTCCCAGGTGCCCACTCTTCCAAGGTGCCCAGATTTCCCTAGTTCCCACAATGTTTTGGAGTCCACTATTCTGGTTACCCGTACCAGACCCAAACTATGGTAGCCTTTACTGTTATACCAAGTTCTACTCTAGAGCATTGGTTCTCAAAGTGGGGTCTGGGTACCACCAGTGGTCCTTGGGGGGGGGGGGGTCCAAGGGGTCCCCAGCAAAAGTAGTTAACATACTGTAGCATCACAATCATTTTAACCACTTTATCCATTTATATGTTGGCTATTCAAAAATACCAGATATACAAGCTCAGCGCGAGAAAATATTTGGAACATTTTTGATAATTTCGATTTTTTTCAGATGGGGGTCCGCGGCCAAATAAATATCAATTTGGCCATGAAAACGTTTGAGAACCACTGCTCTACGGTATTTTACGAGATCATATTCTAAAATCGAATACAATTTCATCACCATCAGCTTATCATTTCCTGCGGAGTCCCGTCTGGGTTATGTTGTCAATTCATCCATGTTGTTGTAGAGTCTGTAGACTATTTCAATTATTTTACCAGATAGTACGCAGTACTTTCAACCTTTCAAGTGAACTTTGTTTCTTTAAAGTTATAGGCAGTGCCGGACAGTAACAAAGTACATTTACTTGAGTACAGTACTTAAGTAAATGTTTTTAGTATCTGTACTTTATTTGAGTATTTGTATTTTTGGATACTTTCACTCCACTGCATTTCAAAGACAAATATTGTACAATATTGTAATATTAGACCAGCACTACATTTCTAGGAAAGGAATAAGTACATTATGAAGCTAATCTTTTCACTATTTCAAAAAATAGTGAAAATAGCAGATCTACAAGCTTGTGAGCTTGTACATGCTATTTTCACTGTTTATACATTTTTTAGAAAAGTTCTGGAAAGTCTATGAATGTCTTTGGAAAATGTCTTAATTTTAAATCATTTATTTTTGAACAGTTAAGTACTTTTTAAAAGCACGTATTCCAGTAATTAAACTCAAATACAAATTTGACAGAGCAACTTTCAATTGTAGTTGTTGTAGTTGATCAGGAGTATCTATGCTTTGACTCAAGTAGCCTACTGGAGTTGAGTATTTTGTCCACCACTGGTTATAGGTAATACTTGATGGCTTAAAAGCTAAATGCTTAAACCTACCTTATCTTCCAGAAAATGCAGGTTATAACTCATAAGTACTTTCCTGCAGCTAACCATTACATACAGTATGCATATCAACCTAGTTGACTATTGCAGATGTATTACCAGAGGAAACTATGCAGTATAGTAGTTTTAAGCATTTCAGCACCATGTGTCCTATTGAATTTGACATTACAACGGATATCTTCCCTTCATTAGTGAACGTCAAGATTCATAAAAGATAAAAGAAGATCCGTACATTGTAGATTACTTAAGGGTATTTTACTATTTTATTTGCACTTCGAACAAAATTTTCAACATTTCAAGCGTATGCTCTTCAGACTACACAGAATGTAGAGAGATGCCATTTTAAATAAATCCGTTCTTCTTTTAAGGGATATCGTTTTTCCATATGCAAGGCCATGTTTTGGGGAGTTAAGACAATTCAACAGATAACCAGTGAAATACATTTTGATGAACAGAACATAAGCTGTTGATAATGTAGTAAACAACATACATTTGTTCATAATCCATTGCATAAAAGTGCCAATGTATTTACAATTGTTTAAAGGAATGAGAAGTTGCTTTTGTGGTGTGCACAAGTGACTATATTTGATTGGATTTGAATAAAACATTAAGAAAACAAATATAATACAACTAACACCAGTCAAAATATAGTGGACATTTTGACCATGAGGGCAAAAGGACAGGGACAGAGGTTCGAACCCCCCCATGGGCCCTATCTATGTTGTTACATGGGAGAACTCGAAGACAGCTTTTCACTAAGGTTAGGGGTCAGGATTCAGCGGATGATCCTTGTCAGCCATTTCTAAACGCGCCCGGTTTCCCCTTTTCCGCACCATGTCCACCTGTGCTTTGTCTGTCCTCAACATTTCATCATTAATAACATTGTTAAAATTGTTCAGTAGAAAATTCAGGTTGGCCACTGAGATTCTCATAATGGAATCCTTCCTCTCAGACTTCAGCTTATTTTTCAATGTTACATTTTGCTGAGTTGCAGCACCTCAGCTGCTCATGTTCACAGAATCCACTGTGAACTTTAACTGTCACAAACATTGCAAAGAAAGTAGTATCAGTATAAAACATATTGTAGCAAATAAAGGAATAGCATGGCTTAGAAGATGTAAGCAAGTTTGGCCATTGACCTCTGTGACGATGACCCTGTGACCCCTCGGCCCACAAATGGTTCTTTCCGACTAGGAAGGTGGGTGACCCAGAACCTTCCATAATATGAAACCTTTCGGAAACCGTGAAGTTCTGAGACTGTTTGTTCTTTACCTTTCCATCATAACCAGAATCACCCCTGAGGAGGTCATAAAAAAACCCTCATGAAACAGTGACAATAGCACGTTAAAGCTCCCCATGTGTGCATGTGCCTGCATGGTACCCGAAAAGAGCACGAAAAGACCGGTATTTAGACAAGTGTTCACTAAGTATAGGGTCCAAGTGATGAATTGCATCAATCATTTCAGAACAAGCCTTGTCTCCCTTTCGCCGCACCACAGACGCGTCGCTAGGTCTCTACTAGGTCGGGGGCTTAGCCCCGCAGGCAACGGGCACATGCACGCGCGCGCAGCGCGCGTGCATGTGCCCCTCCTCCCGCGCGCGCGCGAAGCGCGCGCGCGCG
Organism: Gymnoscopelus microlampas; assembly: GCF_963454915.1. Lineage (NCBI taxonomy): Eukaryota > Metazoa > Chordata > Actinopteri > Myctophiformes > Myctophidae > Gymnoscopelus > Gymnoscopelus microlampas. The sequence continues at coordinate 41,335,762 of NC_139948.1, forward strand.
ATTTTTTCCGCGGATTTCGCGGATTAGGGTGCTTTTCCCCCCGTTTTTTGTTACTTTATTTCGGTTTTAGGGTTAGGGGTAGGGTTAGGTTAGGGTGATAGATATATAATTCCAAAAAAAAAAAAAAACTTTTAATTTTTTAATTTTTCATTTTTTTTTATTGGTGGCTATAGCCACCGAAGCCCACCCCTAACGACGCCACTGCCGCACCATGTCGATAAGTCTACGTGCTTTGTCTGACCTAGAATGTAGTAGGTTGGTTGACTCCATTTCCATATCATTAATAACATTCTTATGTAGAAGTTCGTCCAGTAAACAATTCAGTGTGGGCTCTGAGATTAACGAAATGAACTCTACCCTCACAGAGAAAAGCTGTCTGTGCGCATGCCTGCATGGAAGGATCCTTAAAGGATCCTTAAACAGCTTTTCACTAAGCAAATGGTCCAGATGATGAATTGTGTCAATCATTTCTGAACTCGCCTGGTTTCCCTTAGCCAGCACCATGTCAATAATTACCTTTGCTCTGTCATGAAATAAATGACTCATGGCTATATCCATTTCTTCTTCATAAACAACCTTCTTACGTAGAAGTTCATCCAGTAGAAGATTTAGATTAGCCTCTGAGATTCCACTAATGAACTCCTTCCTCACAGACCGAAGTTTCATTGTCACATGTTGCCCCCACCCCATGGGCCGTATCCATGCAGGTGCCTTTGTAGGAGACCATGAAGACAACTTTTTTCTAAGGTTAGGGTCCAGCTGACGAATCAGGTCAATCATTTCTGAACTCGCCTTGTTTCCCTTTCTCCGCACCATGTCGAAGATTCCCCGTGCTCTTTTCTGCCTATGCATTGGTAATAGGACCGTTTCCTTTTCGAAAACATTAATAACATTTTTATCCAGAAGTTTGTTCAGTAGATAATTTAGGTTGGGCTCTGAGATTGTATTAATGAACTCCTTCCTCACAGACTTCAGCTTATTTTCCTCTGTCTCATTTTGCCCCCCCCCATGGCCCTATCTGTGCACATGCCTGCATGTGCACACTAAGGTTAGGGTCCAGCTGATGAATTGTGTCAATCATTATTGAACTTGACATGTTTCCCTTGACTCGCACCATGTCGATAATTAACCGTGCTCTGTCTGGCCTCAATACTCCTATGGTTCCCCCATATTCAGCATCACCAATAACATTGGTTTCCAGAAGTTTGTCCATTAGAAAGTGCAGGTTGTCCTCTGAAATTCTCATAATGAACTCTGTCCTCACAGACATCAGCATATTTTGCTGAGTTGCAGCAGCACCTTGCAGCAGCATCTGAGTTGCTGCAGCACCTTGACGTGGCATTCCAAAATTTGTAGTGTTAAGCTGTAGGTCCAAGTTGATCCTACAGTTGAGAGTGTCTGAACACACCTTGTTTCTGACAATGTCCATCGTTATCTGTGCATATTGTGGCCGGAGGATGCGAGCTCTGACTGACTCAAGGTCTTCAGAAGGGAAAATGTTGCCAGCCACGAGTAATGTCGCTATATAATCCTGGGTGTCTGGGATTTGACTTAATTCATTCTTCACAGACATCAGCTTCTCTTCTGCTACTTCGACTTCCTGGGACTTTGTCACATTTTGCTGAGTTGCAGTATCACCTTGAAGACAAGATGGGGGATTCATTTAATTAGAATAATAATAGTAATCATCATATCACATACATAGGCCTACTGTATATACTGTGTGTGTGTGTGTGTGTGTGTGTGTGTGTGTGTGTGTGTGTGTGTGTGTGTGTGTGTGTGTGTGTGTGTGTGTGTGTGTGTGTGTGTGTGTGTGTGTGTGTGTGTGTGTGTGTGTGTGTGTGTGTGTGTGTGTGTGTGTGTGTGTGTGTGTGTGTGTGCGTGTGTGTGTGCGTTATTGTATTATAAGAGCAAAAAAAGTAAATATTATATTGAGGTTGATGCTAAATTGATAATTCCTTCTAAATCTATGACAAAATATTTTATTTAATTGCATCCATGCCTCACATATTTCATGAGCACTAATGAGTACAATCTAGGTCTACTTCATTAAGTGGCTGAGTGAGTTACTGAGGGATTCTTACTGACCCCGTCACCTGGGGGGAATATGATATATGATATGATAGGCCTATATGATATGATATGACAATTTAATGTAATTTAATTATATTTAATTACCTTTGGATCCTGTCCCAGTGTCTGTAAGTTTCTCCACTAGATCATTCCTATTGATCTTCTCCAGAAGAATTTTGGTGAACTGCACAGCTCCATCTGTATATGTTTGCACCAGCAGATCTACTGTGGCCTCCCTAGTCAAACTTTCCCTAGTTTTTGAATCTTTCAGATGTATTTTTTTTATTTTACCATTGGAATTATGGCGCATTAACCAATGGAATTTACTTAATTCGTCAGGATCAAGATCCTCAAGAATCCCTAACAGACAATCGTGTGCCATCACTTATTAAGGAGGTACAATAAAGAGTCAGGATCTGAAAAAAAAGTCAGAAAAAAACGTTAGATTAGCAAAGTCCTCCAACCTCGATATCAAAGTCTAAAACATTAGTATGACAAACCAATCACTTGAGATTATTACAAACAATGTAGAATTTACTATTTATTTCAGGATCATCACTATATATATTCATCATGTAAAATTATATTAAATGTGGATATTTTGATGTAATCTAATTCTAAAAATATTCATGAATATTTATTATTGCAAGTCCATGGCTTATATGAAATAGGCTACATTAGGGTCTGCACAATAATAATAATATTAATAATAATAAAGAGCCACCAGTACTAGAACCCTTTACTGTACTTCATCTACAGCTTAGATGAAGCACTTTAGCGCTCATATAATAGGATGTTTAACCCAATTTCACACTAGGCAGTAGCCTACGTCATTGCATTTCAACAAGGCTGTAGCCTTGTGTACAGACGGGCTATTTATAAATAACATAATTGCAACAGCGGCAATATGGTTTATCATATAGGCTATACCAAGAATATGGAAATACTTAAGTCTTCTTGTACTAAACGTTCCCTTTGCAGACATATACGTTTTTCCTGGACTTTAAGGGCAGACACCCTTTTAATGTATTTTAACAGGCTTATCAATGTAGGCTAGCGCTAGTCGATTGCTGGCCTACTCCACTGTAGGCCAGCAATCGACAATCGGCTCATGTATAAAAAAAACAAAATAACACTTTTCCATCCAAAATGACGCCACCAAGGGCCTCAACAATGCTTAAGGTTTGAAGATAGGATATAATATATAGGCTATATATAGCCACATGGGCCTCATTTACACAAGTTAATACAACTTTGATTAACATCAAGTTTTGATAACGATCAGACCAACAAATAAAGGCAAAGTATTAAAAAGTTTGTCTTGTACTGCTTTGTCAACGTGTAGAACATTTAGGCATATATCTAGGTTTTTATAGACAAATAGGCCTATTAGCCTACTGCCTCGGAGACACACGATCTGATTAATTAAATGATAGCCTACTTTATGTAAATAAAAGTGTTACATAGCCTATTGGCCTAAATATAATATAATATGGTGAAATGAGACGTGGATGAGATGTAGCATTCTGTTAATTGTAGTTTTCCTACCTTTAACAAAACAGTATTATGTCGTCGACCGTCTCTCTCCCAACGAAAGTATGCAAATATACAAGACGGAAATGCTACGTCTATTCATATGGGAGGGACAGGCAGTGGTGGAAAAAGTACTCACATGTTTTACTTAAGTAAAAGTATCAGTAGGCTACTGCAAAAACAATCTGTTACAACTAAAAGTCCCGAATTCAAAATTTAGTTGAGTAAAAGTGCAAAAGTATTGGTATCAAAATGTACATAAAGTAGGCTACCAGGTAGAAATACCCATTATGCAGATGTATACAGATTAGTACAATGCATTGCATCACAACACATTGTGAGCTTGTAGATCTGCTATTTTCAAATGGCAGAAATATATAGGCTATAGGGCTGAAGTGGTTAATGTGTGTTTTTTGTAATAATAATCCAAATCTACAAAGTAAGTAGTAACTAAAGTTTTCAAATACTTGTAGTGGAGTAAAAGTAAAAGTACTGACATTTGGAAATACTCCAGTAAAGTAAAAAAATACCTCAAAATCTCCAGAAGGGGGGGGGGGGGGCACCAAACGGCACGGAAAAAGTGAAAGAAGACAGAACTATCGCCGAAAAGCGCCGTAATTTAGAAGCAGCGGCTGATGAAGGAGTGCTAGTGAAACGCGCCGGTGAAGCGTCATTATGTTCCGCGCTGCAAGTGTGTGTGTGTGTGTGTGTGTGTGTGTGTGTGTGTGTGTGTGTGTGTGTGTGTGTGTGTGTGTGTGTGTGTGTGTGTGTGTGTGTGTGTGTGTGTGTGTGTGTGTGTGTGTGTGTGGGGGGGGGTGCGTGTGTGTGTGTGTGTGTGTGTGTGTGTGTGTGTGTGTGTGTGTGTGTGTGTGTGTGTGCGCGCGCGCGCGCGTGTATGTGTGTGCGCGCGCGTGCGTGTGTGTCGCTGTTCATTCCCTGTGGTGCTGAAATGTGTGTGGCTACTTTTTTCAAAGTCATGTAGGCAGGGTATTACTGTTGTCTTTGCTCACTACTTTGTGAGACAAGAAGCAACAATCTCTACCCACCAACTTACTATTTTTGAATAGCATAAGTATCAAATAGGGTTTAATTGGTTGATATATGTTTTGTAATAATAATCTAAATCTGTAATGTAACTTGTAACTAAGTTGTGAAATAATTGTAGTGGAGTAAAAAGTATTTGCCTCTGAGATGTATTGGAGTAGAAATATAAAGTATTGAAAAATGCAAATAACTGAAGTAAAAGTACCTAAAAGTATACTTAAGTACAGTTCTTGCGTAAATGTATTAAGTTACTTTACACCACTGTACTTAACTGTACAGAACTTACAGGTCTGTAACTCTGAGAGTGTACAAATGGTTACGGGTCAATTTGGTTCCATTTGTACACACTCAGAGTTATGGTGGTCCTTGAAATTAAAAACGTTTGAGAACCACCGACAGTGTAATATACCGGTTCCGGAAACGGTTCCAAATGTGATGGAACCGATTCCGGTTCCTTAATGGTCTCCGTCCGATTCCTCCGGTTCCGGATCCCAACCCTAGTCCTGAACTGTCAGGAACCCAAATTAGGTTCTGAGAGCCTTTGTCACGGTCCGCTCCTGGGGCCTTGGACTTTGACAGTATTATTTAGCCTTTGGACTTTTTAGGCCTGTTTAGGCTTTTCTGTATTTTGTCATGTATTCCTGTTCTGTTTGGTTTTGGTTTTCTGTTACTCTGTTGTTGCCTTTTGCCCTGGTGTTGTGTACCTTTATTTTGTAGTAGGCCTACTGTTCTGTGCTTTCCTGTCTGCCGTGTTTGCTGTTACCTTAGTGGGGGAACACAAAGGAGACTGTCTCCTACCGCCGGAACCTCTGCCGGTCTTCAAATTATTGGCTTAGCAATGTGACAAAAACAATAAAATATCCATGAATTCAAGTCAACATGGGGTCACTAATCAATAGAAAAAAAGTCATTTTGGGGTGAACTATCCCTTTAAGGCCCGGCTTTTTAACGTTAAGAGTGTACAAATGGACCCTTATGGGTCCATTTAGTTCCATTTGTTCACTCTCAGAGTTGCATACCTGTAAGGGTCCATTTGGTTCCATTTGTACAATCTCAGAGTTACAGACATGTAAGGTTCATTTGGAACCCCCAATAGGAATGGTTAAAGGGAGCCATTAAGGAATCGGACCGTTAAGAAGAAATCGTTAAAATCCTAAAGGATCCCAACCCTACGGCGCGGCACGGCTCACTTAGTTCTTGTAGTCAAAGGGCCAAAAGATGTCCGACTTTAAGACGTTTGGTAAGGGGGAGGAGCCATTGTGTGATGTCACTGCACGAATGCCCCAGGTTAAAAAAATAAAAAAATAATAGTATTGTCATGAATAACGGGGGTGTGCTCCAAAAGTTGACATTTCTTATGATGTCATTGGCTCTGCTTTCAAGTCAGTTCTCAAGACTAAAACACACTGCTGATCACAAATGAAGCAGAGAGGACGAAAATGAGGGATATTTACTGCTAATACGTTTACATTATGTCATGGACTGGGACATGCACGGCCTTGTCCCTCTGGACTACAAATATGACAAGACTCATAATTCCTGTCAACTCTGTTCCTTTCTACCATCTTTGTCATCTTCACCTGAGGCTAATGTGATGTAAACACTCTTGTACAGCAAACTTTAAGTAAGTGGTCAAATAAATACTGAGATTTTACTGATCGCATTTGGCACAAGGAGAATGATGTGTGACGTCTTTGTTTCATTGGCGTAGAAAGTCCCAGCACTCCAAGGCGGTGGTTCTCAAAGTGGAGTCTGGGGACCCCCAGGGGTCCTTAAGGGGGTTCCAGGGGATCCCTTGCAAAATTAGTTGAAACATTTTAACAACAAAAATCTTGTATAGGGGGTCCCTGACAGCTGGCACAAAATCTCTTCAGATGGGGGTCTGCAGCCAAATACATTATTCATTTTGTGATCCTGACATGAAACCGTTTGAGAACCACTGCTCCATGGGCCTTTCCATGCTGATGCCCCTCAGCATGTGTAATGGTTGTGATTCCAGTTAGACACAAGACTCCAGTGACCAGCAGGTGGTGCTTTATGACCTTAGATGAGCTTTGTATCTCCTCGAGGCTGGCTCAATCCAATGTCTTGACCAGGGTTCCATTTTTTTTCAATGTGTTTTTTTCCTAACCCCTATATACTACTCCGTACGACAAATAGTGAAAATAGCACATCTACATCTATTCACAGATCTGCTATTTACACTATTTGTGAAATTGAAAAAAAGAAATAGAAAAACTAAAATGTAGGGTTAAGGTGGTAAACATAGATTTTTAATTACATTGTGATGTTATGAAACATACTGTAAATACCAGTCTACATTTCCCAAAAGGAAAGTCTTTAATTCAGTCTGACCAGAAGCAGGGATAAAACATATGCCCACCGGAGATAAAACAAATTATAAAAAAAAAGATGGACCAACCCCCAAGCAAATCCAACCCTGGTCTTAAGTTAAATAAGACAACTTGCTCCACATCCAATGCTAGCTGTGATTAGCTAGTAGCTCTGATAGTGTGGTGCAGATTGTGTGCCAGTCTAAACATTGCTGAAATGAGCCTCAGTCTGGCACTGCATACAAGTTATTTCAAAACAGAAGAAACATGTCAGTACAGTATTTTCAGCAGCAAGGCCCTGCATGCCAGCAAAAAGGGATGGAATACGTATACAGATACCACAGTCTTTACTGGGCTCACATGCACACAGTCCTACCAACAACAATGTTAAACGTTGTATATACGTTGTAACACTAATATACAGAATATAAATAACAAGTGTATGGAACCAGTGGTAAAGTTTGTGTAAACCATGTATAGAGCTTAACCATATTCATTCATTGACTCAAACTCTTTTGGTCAAGGATTGAAGTCGAAACTATAAAGCCTGATTTGGGTACGGTTGTCTTGTCGGTCGCATGCTCAGCTGAAACAACCGCGTCCCGTTCACTTCAGTGGTGGAAGAAGTAGACAGACACAATTTTATTTTTTGACTTAAAGGGGAATAAAAGTAATTCTTTTACAAGTAAAAGTCCTGTATTCACATTTTTACTTGAGTTAAAGTACAAAAGTATTGGCATCAAAATACTTCAAGTATACCAAAAGTAAATTACTAAATTATGTAGAATATCCCATTTCACAAGGTTGTCCAAATTTGTCAAAATCTTTTGAAAATAGCAGATCTACTAACTCGTAGAGCTTGTAGATAGACACTTTTCGAATAGACAAAGTGTAAAATAGTGCTTAATTGGTCTACTGTATGTGTTTTGCAATAAGGTAAATGCACAAAGTAACTTGTAGCTAAAGTACAATATTTGCCTCTGAGATGTTGTAGTATAGTATAAAGAATAATAGAAAAATGGAAATACTACCTCATAATAATTGTACGTATAAGTACAGTACTTAAGTAAATGCTACTTACAGATGTGCCACTTCAAAACTTCACATGTCCTGCCATTGCCAAGACAGTACATTTTCAGGGGATTCCCAGGGCAATAAGAGGGACAAAGAAGGGCATTTAAAATGCTGAATTATTTTGATGATCACTGCTTTTATGATGCTAATTAATTTGAGCAACTGGTCAAATCACCTTTCGCCTCATAATGAGTCTGACACCTTATTCAACAAACATTCTTTTGTTCTCATGTATATGGATGTCTGTTGAAGGGAAAAACGGGGGTGTGTAGTGACAACTTCTTTTCAGGGGCAAAACAGTGCATTTTAAGGGCAGAAAAGGGAGGAAAAAAATGCATTTTCAGGCCACTTTCAGGGAAAGAACAGTAACGTGTGAAGTTTTGAAGTGGCACATCTGTAGTTACTTTCCACCACAGGTTAATTTGCTCTTTGACGCATCACGTGATGCTGCGTAATGTTCAACTTGGCTGAACTTTGACACGTTTGACACCTTGGCATGCAATGGCCAGTTCCCTGCATTACACATAATAGGAGATTATAATACACTGACACCATTTTACGACATCATATTCTAATTAAAAATCAAATACATTTGTATTACAAATAATGATTATTCACCATTGCCTGCGGGGTCCCATCTGTAGCTATGTTGGGAAATGTATCCACGTTATTGTTGTGGATATTTTCAGATATTACACAGTTCCTTCAGCACTGTACTGTGAAGTTAATTTTGTTTCTCTGAAGTTATAGGTGGTGGTTTAAAAGCTAAATGCTTCCTTATCTTCCAGAGAATGTAGGTTATAACTGTAAGTAGTTTCCTGCAACTAACCATTACGTGTGTGACACTCAAGCACCGTATTCTAAAGCAGGCAACTCACACTTGGATTTGTGGTTATTAACATTCTCACATTAATCTAGTTGATTAATGCAGATATATTAGATGTGCCTTCTGGTACTTTAAGCCTTTCAGCCTTTCAGTACCATGTCTTATTATATTTTACATCATAATGTATATCTTCCGTTCATTAGTGAAAGTCAAGATTAATAAAAGATACTTTATACATTGCTGCACTGGATGGCATACGTTTTTGTGCTGCATCACATCAGACGATATGTTAACAATGCGGTCACAGCGAGCAATGTACACGTTTTTATATGCACTACATCCATTTGTGATGTGTGCAATGGATTCTAGATGTTACTTAGGATCATGATTATGTAAACATAAACATATACAGACCTGATGTTGAAACATCTCAGTGTCATATCTGAATTTAGCAAAATATCCTTAATTTTGGCCCATGGGTGTTGCACACCCCACTGATATGCAGCCAGGGCCATAATGTTAATACTAAATCATTACGAAGTCAGTGAAGACTAAGTGAATTCTAATTCAGGCCCCCCCCACCTAAAAATCTCCTTATTTTACACAGTCTAATATTGGCAGGTATGCTCAGTGTTAGTATAGGAAATCAAAGGTTGTTTTGTAAGCAAGCAAGCAAGTCGACTTGTCTTTGCCATCTTGTTTTTAACGGGTGATGTTAGCCTCTGTGCGTGTCGGCACCATCTTGTTTTGACAAGGGGAAGTTAACGGTTGTGCGTGTTGGTACATACTGTATGAAACTGCAGCTTACAGCTCTGTCTGCTGTGGTGTAGATAGCATCACGAGAGGAGAGGATGTGGACACAAAGAAGGATGTAGATCATGTCTAGCACTGAGAAATGACAGACGTGAAACCTTCAACCTGTCCTAACCGCTTTGCAAACAACACCTACCTCTCTGCAACCACCATCTCGGCAGGCATGGATGCCGATTTAGGTTGAGTGGGTACATGTTACGTGTATGGTTAAGGGGAGACTGTATGTTTATGGGGAGACTGTGTATGGTGTTTTTCTCCCTGCTACTCTCTGCCTGCTCCTCTCTGTCACTCACTCTCAGGTCCAGCCCATTCACTCAACTCAACTCCGCCTCTCACCACCGGTTGGTCCTTCCAATGTTCCCTCAGCCCTATGTTCCCTCAATACCTAACAAATAGTTTTTCACCCAAATTAGGTCCTATGTTCCCTCAGCTCTATGTTCCCTCAGCTCTGTGTTCCCCAATCCCAAATTAGACCCTATGTTCCCTCGGCCCTATGTTCCCTTAGCCCTATATTCCCCAATCCCAAATTAGACCCTATGTTCCCTCAGCTTTATGTTCCTTCAGCCCTATGTTCCTTCAGGATCACATATAGCCCATTGATTATCTTTATTGATCATGAAATAAAACATATGTCACATGTAACATACATCTGACCCACCATAATCAAAAGGATGACGCAAAAAACCTTACAGCTTGTTTCCATTGCGGTCCGTGGTGAGGTCATCTGTTGGGGTCCTCTGAAAGGGGGTGCAATGATGCGCCTCGCCGGATGTGACGTCGACCCACCATTCACTGTACGCATTAGGCAATTTTAATATAGGATAGGCCACGTCTGATTTTATTTAATTTCGTTGGCTATCCCTTGGCCTTATGACAAGGGATAGCCTAAAATGTAGAATAAATAAAAAGTTTCAACATTTTTGTCAACTAAAACTTGCGTTGGAGCCTGCGAAAATTTGTGATTCCAAATGCATAAAGATAACTGATAGTAGGGGGAATTATCATGTGAAAAATCATTACGAGGTGGATACAGGCATGACATTTGGCACACATGTAAACTGTTAACTCAACATCATGTGTGTGCATGTCTATGTGTAGGGGACACAGGGAAACTGTCAGAACCTTCCCTAAAACATCTGGGACAACGCTCCATACGTCCCAGACTTCCAAACTCTGGAACAAACTCGCCCTTTTGCAGTTAGAACTACAGACTCACCAATGTTACACCGTAATCTGAAGACACCTCAGACTCCACTTTAGCCTGTAGCACTTGACCTAACCTTGACACTGTCTCTATGCATTTGATGTTATTTCGCTCTGGATTAAGAGCATCTGCTAAATGGTACGGCACAGGCTTATGAAACAGCTTTTTTCACTTTATGGGAGAAGCCTATGACTAAGTTACAGAAGTGGTAAATTGTATCGCCAACTTTATGTAACTAATAATAATAATAAGTAGTGAAAGCTCATCTGTCAATCAAATAAAGACAAATAAATACACTAAAATAAATAGAAATTAAAGAGCCCCAGCATGATAATCTGTAGGGCAAGACCCCTACGATCTTTTTTACAAACCAGTATTGTACTGTACATGGCTTATTAAACTATCTCATATTTTGACAGTAGACTGTCTTTTTTACGTTATGGGAGGACACTGATTTCATCATCAACTTTATGTTGACATTTGTGGACCAGTAGATCATATCTCACACTAGATATACTGTAAATGGTACTAAACAGCAGTAAAAGTGGTTCCCTGGCTGTGTGTGTGGTGGTGACCATGTTTTCCTTTTACAATGAAGGCCAACATTGTAAGACCCCGAATATTGTACTCAGTTCGTTCTTCTCCTGCTGCCGCCATTACCGTGTTTTGTTTTGAGTTGAAACAAGAACTCAAAAAAGTGGTGGATATATGGTTGGTTTGTGTGTCTGGGTGACATATTTCCACTTTTATGTAGATTAGGGGTCTTCAACGTTTTTCGGGCCAAGGACCCCTTAGCTGATAGAGAGATGAAGCAGGGACCCCATACTGTATATTCTTATTTTTAGAATGCTTTCCATTCTGTCATACAGAAACGTGAATGGCGTGTGCATTGTGGCCTTGCATAGAGCTTTACATTTCTTTTCAGCTCTCAAGCCAGACAACGTCATTGAAACTTTCAGCCAGCTCTGTACAGTTTTGGAGAAGTAAAAACTCCTGACTAGACACATAACTTCAACATGCGTGACAACACTGTTCTGTGTGAAAGCCATCAAATCTGCATGAAGTAGAACAGTGTGTTCTTCACAGCTTTCATGACATCTGACAATTCAGCAATAATGTCTTTGGCAATGTTACGAGTGACTCTCTAGTCCCTGTGTAGCATGCAGTTTAAACTGTAACCTGTGTAGCATGCAGTTTAACCTGTAACCTGTGTAGCATGCAGTTTAACCTGTAACCTGTGTACCATGCAGGCCTCCATCAGGTGCGCACATAGTAGCCAAACAGTGCTCGAGCACCTGCCTGTTTGCTTTCATAAGAGAAATTGCCCTTTTCTTATTTAAATATCGGTCTTGCTGAACCAGTTGCTCTCCACCCTGCTCTCATTCAATACAATGCAGGTTAGGTTGCTTTGTTTGGAGTCTGAAAACGTTTTAGTTGACCATGGCAGTGTCCATGTTTCTTGTTCAAACCAGATATAAAAGGCGCGAAAATAGCAAATGAAGTTGTCAGCACTCGCTATGCAACACTTAAAAACACGCAGCAGAAGAAGCAAATGTACGGTAAACATTTTTCAGACATTTGTGGGTTTGAAGTGTGGTTCACATTATAATAATAATAATAATAATAAACTTTATTTGTATAGCACCTTTCATGACATGAAATGCAGCGCAAAGTGCTTTACAGAGCAAGAATACAGTTACAGTTACAACCAATTTAACAATAAAGCAAAGAAAAATAAAATAAAATAAAAGCAAAAGCATAAAACAACATTAAAATAGGCAGTCCAGTGAGGACTTAGAAATCAACCAAAGAATCAGCTAAAAGCAAGAGTTTGCTTTTAGCAAACTCTTGTATAGGACATTATGCAAGTAATTATAGGACATTATGCAAGTAAGTACAAATACTCAAAATGTGTAATTTGTACTAGTACTGTACTAATTTAAATTGACTGTTACTGTCCACCACTGCAAATATATATATATTTTTTTACATTTTGGGGAAAATAATTACATCGAGGTGCTCAGATCCCTAGTGCCCACCTATCCTATATCCATAGAGAGCCTGCTTTTGAGTGTGCAAACTGTAATACCTAATCTGCATTACTCCTAAATATACTGTGACCACCATGTCCTTCAAAATCCAAATATTTCAATGGTTTTGTTGGAATAGTGCAATTATTTTCTTGTGATCAATACAGGATTTGAGAAACCCAGGTCTAAATTGTTACCACTACGTACCTACCACACTACTTTTGGAATACTACTACTAATAATAATAATAATAATAGTAAAAGTTGTAAAAGCAGCAGAAAACAATATCACCCCCCAGACATGCTTGGCCCTTGGCACAGCCAATTACATTGTAGGTTCACATTTAAATAGTAAATAAGTCAGCAGACTGAGCCTTTGCTGGCCATCACTCTATAGCAATTATTACTATCAGAATATAATGCTTTAACATTTTAACAACCAAACCTTTTGTTTTTTTGTTTAAACATTTTGCCTTTTGGAACCACAGCCACACTAATGTGGAATGCCTTAATCTCCATAAACGGTTCCATTTATAAATTGTCCTGGTGTCCCGCTCTTCGACCATGAAAGCGTCTTCCCTCTGCCGTCGTCTCAGGACCAGGGCTGACCATCCAGTGTTCTACCAGGGCTCTACGTCCCCCTGGTGGGGGCTCCTCACTGGCAGGTGAGTCAGTAGGATATGACAGCAGTGACAACACAGAAATGTGTGTGGGGAGGAATCAATTGGCATAATGACCAAATTGGGGAGAAAAAAGGGTAACAAATAATTGGCTACTCTAAATTATAAAAAAAATAAAAAATAAAAAGAATAAATAAAATAAAAAATGTTTTTTTGGTTGCCAATGCGCGACCCCAACGGCACCCTCCCGCGACCCCACTTTGGGTCCCGAGCCATAGTTTGAGAACCGCTGTTCTAGCATGTCTAGCATATCTCCGGTGATGGGAAGGCGCATCTGGAGGTGTGGGATCCATCCGCCAGTCTTGGTTATGAGGTTTCCTGGTGCCAGAAGACCTCTCTTTCCCCCTTTTGTGATATACGGGTGGATTATACTGATGGCCGTACTCTGCCTGACTGGTTGATGGTTCTTCATCATTGTAGTCTGCAGGGGATGGATTACCACTTCTTGATCCTGGGGGAGGTAACACCGGAGGAGGGTGGGACTGCGAGAGGGAGGACAGCATGGCCTGGGGAGGAGAAGTTTTTGACTGTCGAGGGGGGGGCATTCGCTGGCGAGGAGGGTTGAACAGTACGTAAGAGGAGGGCATAGCTTGTGGAAGGGGATTGGCCTGATAGTCGGAGAAGGGCTGTGCCTGGGTTGGTGGTTTGGGCTGGAAGTACTGCTGGGTACCAGCAGCACCTTGAGATAGGGCTTCAAGCCCACTCCTGGGCCCTATCTGTGCATGTGCCTGCATGGGAGCACCCAAACACAGATATTCATCAAGAATAGGGTCAATCATTGTGATTGAGTCAATCATTATTGAACTTGCCATGTTTCCCTTTCTTCTCACCATGTCGATAACCTTCTCACTTCTCAATTCTCCAAGATTGATTCTATTAATTAACTCAGTCCACCCAGATGATAGCCTATTTTGCATTGTCACAATTTGCCAAGGTGCAGCAGCACCTTGACGGGGCAGTTCAAAATGTGTAGTGTTCAGCTGTGTGTCCAAGTAGATCCTACAGTTGAGAGTGTCTGAACACCGCTTGTTTCTGACAACGTCCATCGTTATCTGTGCATATTGTGGCCGGAGGATGCGAGCTTTGACTGACTCAAGGTCAAGGGAAAATGTTGCCAGCCACGAGTAACATAACACTTAATTCACTTAATTCATTCTTCACAGACATCAGCTTCTCTTCTGCTACTTCGACTTCTTGGGACTTTGTCACATTTTGCTGAGTTGCAGTATCACCTTGAAGACAAGATGGGGGATTATTTTTATTAGAATAATAATAGTAATCATTATATCACATAGGCCTACGTGTGTGTGTGTGTGTGTGTGTGTGTGTGTGTGTGTGTGTGTGTGTGTGTGCTATTGTATTTTAATAGCAAAAGAGTAAATATTAAATTCAGGTTGATGCTAAATGTATAATTCCTTCTAAGTCTATGACAAAACATTTTAATTAATTGCATCCATGCCTCACATATTTCATGAGCACTAATTAGTACAATCTAGGTGTACTTCATTAAGTGGCTGAGTACGACTACGAGTTACTCTCATAGTGTTCAAACTGCAATAGATAAAAAGTATTCAACTAGAATGATTGAATGATTGAAATGTTATAAAAGGGCCTGAGAAAGTGTTGGCTCTTTCTTTATCTCATGAGATCATTTGTATCTTCTCAGGAACTAACTTTGGATTCTGACCCATGTCGGCTGGGGGGAATGATATGATATGATATGATATGATATGATATGATATGATATGATATGATATGATTGGCCTAATTGTTATGACAATTTAATGTAATTTAATTTAATTGAATTACCTTTGGATCCTGTCCCAGTGTCTGTAAGTTTCTCCACTAGATCATTCCTTTTGATCTTCTCCAGAAGACTTATTGTGAACTGCACAGCTCCATCTGTATATGTTTGCACCAGCAGATCTACTGTGGTCTCCCGAGTCAAACAATCTTCCAGCTGGGCTTTTTTTATTTTACCATCGGAATTATTGCGCATTGACCAATGGAATTTACTTAATTCGACCTGACTAAGATCCTCAAGAATCTCTAATAGACAATCATGTGCCATCACTTATTAAGGAGGTGCAATAAAGAGTCAGGATCTGAAAAAAAAAGTCAGAAAAAAGGTTAGATTAGCAAAGTCCTCAAACCTCGATATCAAAACCTTTTTTCTAAAACATTAGTATGACAAACCAATCACTTCAGATTATTACAAACGAATCAATGTAGAATTTACTATTTATTTCACTATATATTCATGTAAAATTAAATAACATTTCAACAAACAATCTAAATCTACACATTTTCATGATTTTTTTTTTATTGGGAGTTCATGGCTTATATGAAATTCCTTTTGGGTCTGCAATAATAACAATAATAATGTTTTTTTTAAAGAGCCACCAGCCTACTAGAAGAACCCCTGTAGGCCTACTTCATCTACACAGCTTAGATGAAGCGCTTTAATTAGCACTCATATAATAGGATACAGTTTAATCCAATTTCACACTTTTCCCCCTAGACTTTAAGCGTAGACAAGAAAGACACCATTTAATGTATTTTAAGAGGCAAATCAAGGTAGTCGATTGCTGGTCTACACAGTGGAGAGGGGATTATTTAAATGTGTGCACAGTTGGCTTCCATTATTTCAGCAACCTAAGTACAAACAAGACAATTGCAAAGTGTGGTTGACACTGCTTAAAATTAGAGTTACAAGAGTTACATAGCCTAAAATATAATATAAAATAATGTAATGAGTCGTGGTCTATGAGTCATGTATTTCTGTTAATTGTTTTCCTACCTTTAACAAAAAATGATTATGTCCTCGACCGTCTCTGAGTCTGCACTGCCAAATGAACCGAAGTAATTATGCAACGATACGAAACTAATGCTACAGCTACGCCGTTCATATCCATATGCGACCAGTGTTGCCATGTCGGCTTATTATACGCAACTTTGGGCTTAAAGTTGCTTGTAAAAATTGGTAGTTGGTAGTTGCGGTTTTTTTGGCTTGTTTCTAGTGTAGTTGCTTATTTAGGCTTGCTTCACACATTTGTATTATTATTTAAACCAGTGGTTCTCAAATATTTTCATGAAAATGTGTTGTGCCCGGGGAGCATTTGTGTAGAATGTTTCAAAAACAATATTCCAAACATTCCACATTTTTTTGTCTATTTTCAAATAGCCGATGCATGTAGGTTTAAGTGCTCATGTGGCCTAAGTTGCTTCTTTTGGGCTTGTTTTCTTAGACCTGGTTGCTTGTTTCTCTCACAATACTTGGCAACACTGAATGTGACGTGTTTGTTAACAGCGTCCCTCCAGATCTTTAGAGGTAAACTGTGTAACTTTTGCCTATTTTATTTATAGTATACTACTACTACTACTACTACAGTATTTCAGCCGTCATTTCCCTCTATCAGCCACTATTGTGCTGTGTGTTTCCCTGCCGACAGACACATCCCTGGCTGTATTTTGGTTTTGTTCCACTGTTTATGTTGACGTTCATCCCTATGGAGGGACGCCTCTGTCTGTCGAGCTTTAAAGAACATATGACAGGTGGGTGGCCAATCTTCAGCAAATCAGCAGAGTACCCATTTATCAGCTTAAAATGTATAGTATAGTTCCCTCCAATTGTGTCCGCTCATTTCTTTGTGTCATCACTTCCAATTTCACTTGTTTATCCTGTATCCTGTGTGAGTTCTTTCTCCTGATTGGATACAATTAGTATCCCGACCTGACAATGCATGTTCTGTGAGTGCTAGCAGAATATAAAGCATTTTAACACTTACTTTAACAAAAAGATATCACTTACCCTACCTTTTTAAGTACAGTAGTCAAGTAAATGACTGTCCACCACAGAAGGTAAGACAATAAACGACAGCAGCCATACACTCTACCAAATTATTTTCTTAGCGATTATTCTATCGATTTGTTTGTCGATTAATCAAATAATTGAGAAATGCAGGTTTTTATATATATTTTTATATATCAAAAAATCGATTAACCACTTACACATTATTTCATTTGATCGAACAATGGTGTCATGCAAAAATAGTGAAAATGGCAGATCTGCAACTATTTCCGCTTATAATGACATGCCCAAAATAGGGATCGATTGTAAGTCGATTGTTTTATTAATTTATCGATTATCGTAAATGTTTTATCATAGATTAAATCACTAAGTTCGATTAACTGTTGTGCCCTACATGCAATGGCAAATTCAGGACACCTGCACCAATCGTCGTCCTTAAGCAACGGTTTGTGTTGTGGGCGACGTCAGACTAGAGCTCTGTCAGCCTATATAAAGTTCTGTAGGGTGAAGATGGTTGTAAAGACAACCTTTTTTTGGACGAATTAGAAGGAGTGAGTAGGAATTCCCGAACGAAAGATAGTTCCAAATACGTGTTTAAACAAGATCTATTGGTTAAGCGCTACTAACTAAATAACACAAACATGCGCGAGTGTATCTCCATCCACATAGGGCAGGCCGGTGTCCAGATTGGCAATGCCTGCTGGGAGCTCTATTGTCTGGAGCATGGTCTCCAGCCCAATGGACAAATGCCCAGTGACAAGACCATTGGAGGAGCGGATGATTCTTTCAACACATTCTTTTACGAGACGGGGGCCGGAAAGCACGTCCCCAGGGCCGTGTTCCTTGACCTGGAGCCCACCGTCATTGACGAGGTGCGCGGCGGGACCTACAGAGAGTTGTTCCACCCGGAGCAACTGATCACCGGTAAAGAGGACGCTGCCAACAACTATGCCCGTGGACACTACACCATCGGCAAGGAGATCATTGACCAGGTGTCGGACAGAATCCGCAAACTGGCCGATCAGAGTACAGGTCTGCAGGGTTTCTTGATTTTCCGTAGCTTCGGAGGCGGAACCGGCGGCGGTTTCACCTCGCTCCTGATGGAGCGCCTGTCTGTCGACTACGGCAAGAAGTCCAAGCTGGAGTTCTCCATCTACCCGTCGCCTCAGGTGTCCACTGCCGTGGTGGAGCCTTACAACTCCATTCTGACCACCCACACCACGCTAGAGCACTCCGACTGTACCTTCATGTTGGATAACGAAGCCATCTACGATATCTGCCGCAGGAACCTCGATATCGAGAATCCTACCTACACCAACCTCAACAGGCTCATTGGTCAGGTTGTGTCGTCCATCACAGCTTCCCTTCGTTTTGACGGGTCTCTTAATGTTGATCTGACGGAGTTCCAGACCAACTTGGTGCCGTATCCCCGTATCCATTTCCCCATGGTTTCCTATGCCCCTGTCATCTCTGCCGAGAAGGCTTATCACGAACAGCTCACAGTGGCTGAAATCACAAATGCCTGCTTTGAGCCAATCAACCAGATGGTGAAGTGCGACCCTCGCCACGGCAAGTACATGGCCTGCTGCGTTCTGTACCGTGGCGATGTGGTGCCCAAAGACGTCAACGCGGCTATCAGCACCATCAAGGGGAACCGCAAGATCCTATTTGTCGACTGGTGCCCGACTGGGTTCAAAGTTGGCATCAACTACCAGCCCCCCACCGTGGTGCCTGGTGGAGATCTGGCCAAGGTCCAGAGGGCTGTGTGCATGTTGAGCAACACCACTGCTATCGCTGAGGCCTGGGCTCGGCTCGACCACAAGTTCGATCTGATGTACGCCAAGCGTGCTTTCGTTCACTGGTACGTGGGTGAGGGTATGGAGGAGGGCGAGTTCTCCGAGGCCAGAGAGGACATGGCAGCCCTGGAGAAGGATTTCGAGGAGGTTGGACTTGACTCCATTGAGGCTGAGGGTGAGGGAGAGGACGAAGCTGAAGAGTACTAAGTAGCTGGGAGATTTGGACTATGTTTTTCTTTATTTTATAGATCAATCATTTTGGGCACTCTTTATGTCTCTGTGGGTTTTACAAATATTTAACCACCTATTTTATACTTTCAGTAGATCGGTTATTTTGACTATTGTCTACAAGCTTAGCTTATGACATACCCAAAATAGGGATGCCAGGTTGTAAGTGGTTAACCAATGAGACGTATTAGAGCTTGTGAGAATCTCATAACTCTCAGATAAACCTGAGCTTTTCATTTCATTAAAATTATAATAATGGGTTTGGACATGATAAGACTTAGACCCGACAGCAATGAATATCAAGCTGTATCTTATATCCGAAATCAGTTAAATAATTACATCTTTTTTTAGAATATCCTCAAAACATAGGTTAATAATAATGTTGGGCAAGTAACTGAAATTTAAAATGTAATAATTAAAATGGCTAGTTAATGCTTTCAAAAAGTAACTAAATTACTGCATTATAAAAGCTCAACTCAAATGGCATAATTGTAGCTATTATCACTGAAGAGTAGTAGTACGCAACAGACAGACAATTAATGAATGTCTTCAGCATCTTAAAATCAGTTTAGTTCTGCCTGGCTTACAGACCAGAGCAGACGCCGATAGAAAACGGATGATAATAAATAATAATAATCCTCTGAAGTTGTCAGCCATTTTAAATTTCAATTTCAGTCATTTTGATTCACAGTAACACGCTAGTCATCCCAACACTGCACATAATGCACTTATATTTTTTTATATAACAGAATATCCACACAACATAATAATGCACCTCTTTTTTAACAGAATATCCATATTTCTTTACAAGGTGGCTCTGCATGGGGATAGCCGTGTGTGTGTGTGTCTGTGTGTGTGCCTGGTGCTAAACTGGCAAACCACTGGACTGATCAGCACAAGTTTCTTGTGCGCACTTGCCAGTAGTAGTTTATTTTTTCATGGTTTTATACTTTTTGGAATATTTAACTTTAATTCTGTAATTGAAGTCAACGAGGCTCAGATCGGTCAACGAGGCCCAGATTTGGATCCATACTGTACATCATGATGGGTCTACATGTGTCTGTTTTTGTTTGTGCTGGTCACGGTTGTTGTTCAGAATTTGTCATTAGTTTTTATTTGTATTTTGTTTAGACTTTATATTTTCAATTTCAGTTTAGTTTTAATTTGTTTCTTAAAGTGGGTTTGCTAGATTAGCTTAGTTTTTATTTTCTGAAAAGGCTTAGCTTTGTTTTTACTAGCTTTAGTCTTAGTTATGGGGTATCAGGAGTGAGATTCAGAAAGGTCAGAAAAAGACAGGCTACTATTGAAAAGGTATTGACAGTTTAAACTGGCACAGCTAAAGAAATTGGAAGATACATTTCATATCCACCCACATTACTAGGCGTATGAAATACTGACTAGGACATTTTCTCCATGATTTCAGTTAGTTTAAGGTAATTTTGTAAACACAATACTAGTTGTAATTTTTGTTTCAGTTAACTGAAATGTTTTTTTCCAATTCTTATTGGAAACTCGTTTTCTTTATTTCGTTAGTTTTAGTTAACTATAATAACCTCGCGGGCGGGATAATCTCAAACCACTGGCCCTATCAGTGGTAGGGCAAGGAGGTACGGCCACACATTGTTCCCCTGCATGTTTTGTCTCTTTTAAATATTTCACTTTACTTTTATATTGGAAGGGTCAGATCGGGCTGAAAGCTTGCTCAAAGTCTGAGCCATACGTACATCACTGACCACACTAACCACATGATGTCCAAGACCCCAGAGCCATAGAGAGAGAGAGTTCCGTCACGCTTTGATCTCGCCACAAAGCTGTAGTTCCAAACATTGGAACTTCCTCATTGAGATTGAGACAGAGCATTTCCGCATACCATTCTTACAATGGGAGTCTATGCTAGTGTCGTCACTGTCATACTAGATCACGCTGCAAGACCACCCATAAGGGGGTCTGCGCCATTATTAGACCCTGTCTTGTTTTTTAGCGGTGCCAACCTCTCTATATCTTGACTTTGTCCGTGTGTCCGTGTGTCCGGGTGTCCGTGTGTCTGTCCGGGTGTGTGTCTGTCCCATAAACAAATATTGATGATAACATCAATACGGGGCTCATCAAAGGCACCGCTTCCTTCACACAGGGTGTGATTTTTTTATTTAGGGCTACCAGAACACATCGGCACTCAAAAGATCAAGAATCAAGAGGGTTTTATTTGTCATTACTTTATTATAGGTACAAGCAGCGAAATGCAAGTGTCGCAATACTCTAACATCAACATAAAAACAAAATAATATAATAAATATATAATAACAAGATAAAGATAATAAAAAAATTAAAGCCTCATGAGGAATGTCTATAGCTTAGAGTCTGGATTTAAAGAATGTGCAATAAAGCATAACCATGTATACAGAATCAGATACATTTGTATATATCCTGTACATTGTGAAATATCGGTTTGAGCAATCTGTACAGGAATATTTTTTATTTACATTTTATTTAAGTTATTTCCTCTTTTTTTCCTACTGTTCATGTATTTTGTTTATGGCTCTGACAGACGCCAGGGAAGAGGGGCGTGTCGGACCTCTCTGCCTTTCTCGCAGAGAACCACGATCATCTTGGTTTTCCCCCCCGGCGTTCAAGAAGAGGCCGTTTTCTTTGGCACCACTGTGACAGTTCTGCTTCCTCATCATCATGTGTGATCAGGCCCACCATTACTGCACCGTCAGCGAACTTGAGAGTGGTGTTGCAGCTGTTTCTGGTCACGCAGTCATAGATGTATAGGGAGTGCAGCAGAGGGCTCGGTACACGTCCCTGTGGGATTCTGGGTGAAAATGTTTAAAGGGATAGTTCACCCCCAAAATGACTTTTTTTTTCTCTATCGATTAGTCACCCCATGGAGACTTGAATTCATGGATTTGTCTTTGTTTTTGTCGCTTTCCTAAGCCAATCATTTGATGACCTGCAGCGGTTCCGGTAGGAGACACTGGAGTCTCCTTTGTGTCTCCTACCAGAACCACTGCCTACCGATCCGCTCGTCATCACGTTATTCGCTTAGGAATGTGACAAAAACAAAAACATCCATGAATTCAAGTCTCCATGGGGTGAGTAATCGATAGAAAAAAAGTCATTTTGGGGGTGAACTATCCCTTTAAGAGGTGCGACTGATGCCCACCCTGACTACCTGTGTGGTCTGGCAGTTAGAGGGTTATAGGACCCAAGCACACAGTGCAAGGTTCAGACCCAGGTCATCCACTTTGTTAGCCACCCTGGTATAGGGACTATGGTACTGGTTCTCAACTTCAGGTTCGGGGACCCCCCAGGGTACAAACGGACCCTTACGGGTCTGTTACTTCATAGGGAGGAAATCCATGCCTCTGCTTTTGATATCCCCCCTCTGGTCATTACTTTTTTTTGTTATCGTCACAGGGATACGTTTTATCCTTGCTTCTGGTCAGACTAGACAGATGGATTTTATTTTCAAAAATAGCTAAACTAGCCGATCTAAAAGCTAGTAACTTGTAGATCAGCTATTTTCACCATTTGTCATATGAAGAAGTATATAGGGCTTAATTGGTTAAGACAATTCCTGTTTCTTTACAGATCAAACCCTGGACGCAAGGAATATGAAGAGGTCAAAGGTGAAGAGGGCAGCTGAAGACGCGCACTGTGAGTTTCAGGTCCGTTCACCCTGCAGTGATGAGAGTGACCTTGGATTTAGGTGGCAGCGGTGGCCTAGTGGTTAGAGGGGCGGCCTTGATACCGGAAGGTCCCTAGTTCGATTCCCCAATTCATCACATCAATCATGAATCACCGCTGAATAGCCCTTGAGCAAGGCTTCCATGCAGGGTCCGGCTGGAAACAAGCTTCGTGCTTAGTCCGACACCCTGGGTAAACAACAAACTTTGCTTTGCTTTGCTTTGCTTTGCTTTGCTTACTTTGCTTTGCTTTGGATCAGTGTTTCAGGTTTATGGGTTGCAAGTACATGGGTTGCAAGTACATTTCTTGTTTTTTAGCTTTACATTTTTTTGTTTCAAACACAAAGTTTCAGTATGTTTGTTTATTGAAAGAGAACCAATATACCCATCTATTAAACAGCATTAAAGGTAGTGTAAGTGATATTCTTTGGTTAAAACAAGTTTTTTTTGTTAAGATTGAACCCATTAAGAACTGGAACGCATCTGTGTCTCTAGATGTCTTTGGCTATTCAAAAAATAGCAGATATACAAGCTCATAGCGCGGCACCGAGTGCCGCACTATGAGCTTGTAGATCTGCTATTTTTGAAAGAACTTGAAAACATTTTTTTTTTGATTTTTTTCAAAAAACTGTTAGGATTTAGAAAACATTTTTAAGAATCTCCTCGGGTCTTAAAGGCTCTATATTCTAATCGTTGCTATAGACTTTATGTTTGTTCAGTTACAGTGGTCTCCCCGTCTCTCCAGCTCTTTAGTAAACAGAAAATGCATTTTCAGGTGGGTTGCCAATTTCAGCTTCAATCTTTTTATTTATCAGCTTACCTACTTACTTACTACTTACTTCTTTGTTTCATCACTTTCAATTTCTCTTTGTTATCCTGTATGAGTTCTTTCTCCTGATTGGATAAAATTGGTATCCCCACCTGAAACATGTGTTTTATTTTTTCTAAAGAGCTGGAGAGACAGACCCTGTTACTGATCAAACTTGGATCAGATCAGAGTTAACTTGCTATAGAGTCTAAAGCAATGATTACTATGGGAATCACTTACTGTACCTTTAAAACAGCCATAGCCAATAAAATCCAGCTGCAAACAAAATATGATCTAAAAAAAAAGGCAGGATACATTGCCTTCTGTAAATAATATTAATATTATTAGAACAATTCATTTATATTAGAACAGTGACAAAATGTGGATGACAAAGCTCTCATGCTCAGATTAAATATTAATTAATACAATTAAAATAATAAAATGAATATAAATGAAACAGTGCTGTTCCATATGGCACTTGTATGTTACCACAAACCAATAGTTTTTTTCCCCCCACCCAGCCTGTATTGGATTCCGGCCAATATTTATTTGTGTCGTCGACAAGGCCTCTGGCTATTATTAGAGACTTGGCTTTTAATTCAAAACAGACCACTGTGCCAGGGGTCCCTGGCACAATACATTTCAGATGGGGGTCCGCGGCCAAATACATATCAGTTTGGGGGTCCTTGACTTGGAAAAAGTCACTGCTGTAGAAGACCCCGTAGGACTTTGGACCGTTGCTTTTCCTTCCTCACCATGTGCTCATCCCAGGAGATAGCCTCGGTGATGTGCACACCAACAACTTAAAGTCACTGACCCTCTCTCCACTGTGATGCCGTCGATGTCAATGAGGCCATGCTGCTCTATTTATGTCCTCCTGTAGTCCACGATCAGCTCTTTGGTCTTGTTGACGACGTTGAGAGACAGATTATTCTCCTGGCACAATTTTGTGAGGTTCTCAAACTCTCTCCTGTAGCCAGGCTGTCTCATTGTGGTCCGTGATCAGGCCTATCCCTGTATGGTCAGCAAACTTGACCACAGCCGTCTCAGCTCCTCCTGTCGCGCTACAGGTGGCTCCACCCTCGTCACGCATAATATGTAGATCGGCAGCAGAGATGGCTGTGTGAGGGGAACGATGTTTTTGTTATTATCTGTGATCGCAGATTCGTTCTTCGGCCTAATTTATAAGTGAACACAAGGCGGCCTTGAGTGGGCCGAATGGGTTATTAGTCCAAATAAGACACTTGATTTCTGCTCTAGAAATTGAGGTTCAAATCCTCAATTACCCTGTGACCCCTGTCCTCCTCACCGTTTCATCTGGTGTAGAAACAGTTTAGATCATCTCAAAGGGAGAAGGAAGCTGCCACGCAACTATATCTCGCTCTGAGGTTGGATATTGTGTTTAACCCACTCCAGAGGCTGCACGTGTCATTTGCGCTCAGTTGTGACTAAACTGTACATTTTACCTTTGGTCTACAAAATCTCTACAAAATGTGAACCGTGATACCTTGAACACCACTTTTTACGGTGTGGTTTCTCAGAGGTGAAGCTTAAGAGTTGAGGAAAAGAGTGTGAATACGTCTTAGTAAGAACAAGACGCAAGGGTTAGTAGGAATGCGCATTTTCATCCGTTGTCCCATATAACGATAAAACAAAAAATATTACAGAAAGAAACAGATGCATGTCCCTGCCATGAGACATTAGACAGTCAAACAGTTTAATGTGGAGTTTGACTTTACTTCAGCTCAGTGGCCTTGTGACCTCCCAGTCAGGGTTCAGTCAGGGTTCAGTCAGGGTTCAGTCCCTGGCCGAGTCATACCAAAGACTATAAAAATGGTGCCCAAAGCCTCCCTGTGCTGTGTGGCACTCGGCATCAAAGGTTGGAAGGCTACAGAAACAGGAGCCCTTTGGGCCACATGGCTTGAGAACTAGTTGAGGAGGACCAAGGCTACTTAGGCCTACTCATACTCATATTGTGCTGTCTGAAAATATAGCTTAAGAAGTTGTTAAAACAAATGATCTCTGTGGCTTTCCGTTTAAGGTTTTAGCCATGAGACCATTCTCTTAACATTATGTGACAGACCGTTTCACCACTGTGTTCAAACTTGTTCAATATTGCAGTAAGCTAAATGCACCACTAGAGGGAGCAATAAGTCAAATGTTTAAAAGGTGTTCTTCTGATATTCAAATAAGTCCACTTCTAAAGAAAGGCAGAAAGGGCACTGCATCATGAGGACAGTACGATTGGAGGAAGTTGCTAGATGTATTGCCAGTACTTCATGTACAACATTGGTCTATAATTGAATGTTGAAAATGTCTAGCATTCAAAACCACATATGACATATTATGTGAAATGCCCTGGAAGCCTGTAAAAGAAGTATCCTTGCATTTGTTTCTACGTAGTTATCCCTCAGGAGAAATACTTAAAACAATACACATGCTCATAACAACAGTCAGCTTCATAAGTGCATTAATTAAACCCTATATATTTCGTTGACTGGCGTCCCATGGGGGCTGCTATCCAAAGAGAGTATTGGTGAAAGACCAAAGCACCAAAATTAAAATGCTGTTCCCATAGTGGAGAAACAGGCTGGCATACAGGACCAACTTCATCCCGCTGCAGCCAGAGTTGCCATATTTTTCAAAGATAATATATAAATTATTTAATTATAAGTATTTATTTATAAACACAACTACCAGTATTATTTATAATCACAGACAGATACAGAGATGTGCAGATTTAATAGATATAGATATTTCTGTTCTGACTCCCTACTTCCCACTCCCTCCGACACACGACAAGTATGAATTTGATTGGTCGGACAGTTCTCGAGATATGTTGGGGACACACTCACAGACAGAGATTTTGTGCATTTATACAAAAATGATTATCATCATAATCATTATTATCATTGTTAGTAGTAGTAGTAAGCTAGTAGTATATGAAATGTTTTATGTTGAAGCTTTGTTTGTAGCATTAATATGCTACATTCATCAGAATCACTTCCATTGTCACATCCAGGCCTGGAATTTCGTCATTTTAGGGAAAAGGCCACTTGGCCTTTGGTGTTGTCCATTTTTTTGGGGGCACAAAGGCCAAATGCCAGGGCAGGAAGGCCATAAGAAAAAAACTTGATTTTAGTCCATTGAAAGAATAATTGAATTTAAGGCTTAAGGATGAAATTAAATGTAGACTATCTGCAGTGAAATAAATAAATGATGGTATTTACAATCTGAACCATGCTCAGCTCTGCACCAATCAAAGGATGGATTGCAGATCTGCTACTTTTGATACGTTGTGTATTGTGTGACGCTGTAGTATGATCAAATAGGGCGTTAATTTACGAAAAAACACAAAAAGCATAACTATGGTTTCTGCCCGACAGCAACGACATGTGCTATTGCTTCAATAGCGCATACCGAAGCAATATTCTCACGTTACTACGCCGAGGTGTCAGATTTGAACTTGACCTACACTAACCTGACCTGTGTTCAGCACAACAGCCATTCCCTGCAGAATAGAGACACACTGTTGAAGCTGGCAGCAAGCCACATGTATCTATATGTTAAGGTCAGGGGGAGATTGACTGACAGATACGAGCTGGTGAAACAGGGACCACCTTCACAGGTGAAATAGGGGCCACCGTGCTTGAGACAGTATTTCCTGGAGGTAAAAAAAAAGGATTGCATAACTGTACAGTAAATGTTCACTGCGTGTTATTCATTAGATGCCACATGTGGCCCCGAAAAAATACCTGAGGTTAATCAAGGCATCACTCAAAGTATAGTTACTTCAAGTTCAAAGACCTCCAGCGGCTAAGGAAAAATAATGAACCAGGGGAATGACATGCGTGATATTCACAGATTATGGCCGTCACCAGGGACGTACACAGATAGACTCTAGGTGGCGCTAGAGCACCTGCCCTTTGCCCTCTTGACCAGAAGTGCCCTTTTGAAAAAAAGGAAAAAAAAATGTTTTTTTTTTTCCCAGTTTACAGCAGGGGTCTTCAACAGGGGGTCCGGGACCCCTAGGGGGTCCTCGGAGTTACTACAGGGGGTCCGCCAAATCTTTATGTGATATGATTTTTCTTTTTACCATAACCACTCGAAACCTAGCATCCCTATTCTGAGGAGAACTTTAGCCAAAAATAGCAGATCTACAAGCCCACAACGCGAGGCGTTGTGTGCTTGTAGATCGGCTATTTTTGGGAAAAAAGAGCAGACAAAGTAAACAAAAAAAAGTATAATTTACTTGAGCACCTGCCCCTCAAAATGTCTGTGCACGCCACTGGCCGTCACAGATTATGGCCGCCACAGATTATGGCCTAAAATGTCTTATGGAGTTTGATGGAACTATGAGAGAAACTAGGCTGGCTAAAAGAAGCCATCTGTCAGAAGGTGGATCGACTTTTCTGACCTAAAGCCCCAATCTGTATCCCACACAATAGCTAAGCTCTGGTAAGGGCTTACTCACAAATTGGGCTCAAATCATCGCTCGAGTTAGTGAAAGCGTTTACCTTTTAGGAGGGTTTAAGCTGGTACTGTCATTCAGAGGAGCTCTGGAAGACAGTCAGGCCCAGTGCTACCCGACAACGGTGGTGGGGGGAAGGGTGCGGGTGCTTATTTTTTTTATTATTTATTTTTACTGACAGCAGTTGAAGTCCTTGTCATGTCTGTCTGTCTATCGGTCCCTCCTGGTACGCACAACACCACTGACCACTTTCTTAACACGCTGAGGAAGGCTTGACACCGAAATGCTATTAATTAAAAAGTACTAGAAGGTTTGTTTTTTTAACTGGTAGTCTTGACGGAGGGGGCGAGATGGTCCGGTGGAGGGGGGCGTCGACGGGCCTGAAGACAGTATCAGGCAGCAGTACTCAAAGCAGATGTACGTACAGTGAGCGAGCAGGTCGTTTTAATGTTTTGAGGATTAGTGTTTCACAAAATAACACTGTATATGTTTTGCTTGATTGCTTGATCATTGACCTGATAACATGAACACATTTCTACTATCTTGGTGTTGAACAGTCTTAACCCATTAAGACCTGAGGCCGATTCTACAATTGACTCCTAAATCGGTAGTTCTCACACTTTCAAGATTTTTCAAAAATAGCAGATGTACCAGCACGCAGCGCAGCGCAGCACGAAGTGACGCGCTGTGAGCTTGTATACCTGCTATTTTTGAATAGCCAACGCAAAAATTCTAAAACAACAACAATCCAAATATCATTGCTACACTATTCGTATCCTTTCTTTTTTAACCATGCAGTGTAAATCACACTGAGATCGGTGAGCTCAAAACGCGTCGCAATGCGACTCGTTGTGAGCTTGTATATCTGTAATTTCCACAATGCGCACAACAAAGTAAACAAACAGCTGTTACTACGTACAACGCTGCCCTTGCTACCTACTGCAACATTCCACTTTGGCAACGGGACAAGCATTGCGAATTCTCCTTGATTGCGACTGGTGCTTGACTGATGGCGAGATAACAGGATTTGCACATGGGTTCTGAGTGCCCAGCATTTTTCTGCAGATTATTGGGACAGCTTGGGCCCTCTGGCTTTGCACATTTCTCAGTGACAGCCGCCTCCACCTCGTGTTAGTTCTACCTGAGTGGTCCTTGGACATGTTATAAGGGGAGGAAAACTAGGGCTCAACCTTATCGCCTATCTTAACCACTTGAACCCGCATTTCATAATAGACGAACATGTGGGCGAATAAAAGGTGAACGTTTGGTGAAAATAGCAGATTTACAAGCAATGCGACGCGTGGTCAGTGAAGACATTTGGTGTAGAGGTGAAAAAAAGGAGGAGGCCATGGATAGACCCTTGCGGAACCTTGGTCAACACTAGGGTTTATGTGGTAGTAGGGCTGATATGAATGTGGTTTGTATTGCATGATAGAACCCCTGGGTGTATTAGGCTCCCCCACTTTGTCACTTGAATTAAATCGCTTTTAGGCGATGGACTAGATAAGCCACTAAAGCCAGTGTGTATTCAGCTCACATGGTCACTTGTTGGCGAGTGGAATGGAGAGTAAGTAAGTAAGCCGAGCTATGTGGCCCATAGGGCAGGAGCCTATCTCCTGCTTCTGTAGCGTGAGGCAGCTTAATGTACAAGTACATCCCCCTAACTTAATGTACAAGCAGTACATCCCCCAGCCATGATGTACAAGTACACCCCCCGGACATGACGCCCCAATCCAACCCTTGATGTGGAGTGCCAAGCATGGGGGCATTGGGTCCCATTTTTATAGTCTTTGGTATGACCCGGCTGGGGATCGAACCCAGACCTCCCAACCGCTGACCTGTTCTAGAGGAGAGGAGAGCACATACACGCAACTCTTCCTCCGCATCCCTGTCTCGCTCCCTCTCTTACACACATGCGCGCACGCACACACACACACACACTTATCCCATTCATTGTTTTAATTGCACATTTCCACTCATATAATTTAGTAATATAGTCATTTTGTGCTGTGTTGTGCCATCAGCATTGGCGGAGACCACCATCGCACCAGAAAAACTATGCAAACCACAGCTATTCATTACCTGCCTCAGCACACCCGTCTGGTCCGACCACTGTTTCTCAACGTAGGGCCCGGGGACCAGCAGGGGTAGGCACGCACGCCTAATTTATGCTCCCGTCGTACAAAGTATAGCAGATCTACAAGCTCACAACGCGTTGCGTCCGGACGCATTGTGAGCTTGTAGATCTGCTCATTTCAGCGTGCGACACGTACGCACGATGAATGCTATTAGTATAGAAACATCCATCCTAGCTATTAATTGCACGTCGTCTGTCATCTCCGCTCTACTATCAAGCGATTTTGGGCTAGAGACCCAAAAGACTCCCCCTAGGACCCAAATTAGAGAAAATAGCATTGCGACGTGTTGTGAGCTTTTTTAGCTTTTTTTCTGCTATTTTCACTATTTATTAAAAGTATTTTTTCCCCTCTAATTAATAGACTTTTTTATTTGAATGGAATTCTTTTGAAAAACGTCCGAATTTGTTTTTAACGTATGGAAAATTGAGATTTTTTTTTTTAGGAATTTAAAATAAATAATTAATAATAATAATTAAAAACAAAATCTAGGAACCATTTTTTTAATAATAAGCCTAATTTGATTCACTGAGCACAGAGCCTTTAAGGACAAGAGTGATTTCTGAGTGGTGTCTCTGTACAGGTGGAGGTGAAATGGACACCCAGTCTTCCAAACAGAAGGGCCACAATGGCCAGAGGTGGGCTTTTGTTCAAAATGAAAGCCAACCCTCTGTTATCACTGTACCATCATTAGTGAAGATAAGAATGCACATAAGTAGGTCGGAGTGGCTTATTATTGGTATCAGCCAAGCAACAAGGGTCTCTGTACCCTTTACAATGTAGATCCAGACCCCAGGGAGATGGACTGCTGAGGTGGAGTTCGACACCTACCATCAGCTCCCAGTACTTAACGCACAACTTAGTTATCCAAGCTCTAGTTTTAGATTAGTGGGCGGAGAGTTCCAGTGGTGGAAAGTAGCATCAATTTTACTGTACTTGAATTAATTAATTACTAATGTTGAGGTATTTTTACTTTGCTGGAGAACTTCCAATTTGCAATACTTTTTACTTCTACTCCACTACATCTCAAAGGCAAATGTTGTACTTTTACTCCACTATAAAACCTTAGTTACTTGTTACTTTGTAGATTTGGATTGTTATTACAAAACCACTTCAGACCTATAGGTAATATAGGCCTACTTTGGCAATTTGAAAATAGATGATCTACAAGCTCACAGCGCGTCGCAAAGCGACGTGTTATGAGCTTGTAGATCGGCTATTTTCAAAGCATTTTAATACATTTTATACATTTGAAAACTTGTGAAATGGGAACTTCAGCATAATGAGTAGTTTTACTTTGTAAGTACATTTTGATGCCAATGCTTTTGTACTTTTACTCAAGTAGATTTCGAATACCGAACTTGTACTTGTAACAGACCATTTATACAATAGGGTATTGATTAGTGATGCGCGGGTCGGGTTTTTTCATGACTCGGCCCGCCCCGGCCCGCCACGGAACCCAACCCGCCTCAACCCGCCCCACGAACCCATATATAAATCTATGGCTCAACCCGCCCCGCAACCCGCGATTTTTTTTTTATTCTGTAAAATCATGGTTAGAAAATAATCCACAAGTGTATTCAAACTGTTTTATTGTTATTATTCTTATTCTTATTAGGAATAAAGACAAAACAAGAGCATGTTATTTTTTTTATTTTTTTTGCGTGTGAGAGCGCGTGACCCGCTCACCCGCAGCCCGCATAATTGCCTCCGAAATTCTGACTGACCCACCCGCGCCGCGGGTTGACCCGCGGGTCCCGCGGGTTACGGGTCAACCCGCGCATCACTAGTATTGATACTTTTACTTAACTAAAAAAGTGTGAGTACTTCTTCCATCACTGGAGAGTTCCCAGAGTGTTGCCCCCTTTACTCAGAAGGCAGACTGTCCGAAATGAGTTCTTGCACACTAGAACAAGACACTCACCAGTAGTGGAAGCTTGTGTAGTTGCTCTACTAGAGCTTTGACGTCTAACAGTGTGTTCGACTATGTTTTGCTGTCCACATCATGCTCTGTGTATGGCTGGCTCTCAGGTGCCTGGACTTTGTCTCCAGGCAGTGAGGGAGGGGACACATACCTGTCCCACAGAGGCAGTGAGGGAGGGGACACATACCTGTCCCACAGAGGCTCTCTGGACTGACGCCACCCCGCTGATAGGCAGGTGAGGCCAAAGGTCAGGGGTCATCCATTGTCCAGCTAGCCTGGGGTAAAATCTGGTCGATGGACCTAATTATTATTACCCCCTGGGAAAGGAGTCCTCGAAAAGGGAGGGATCACCTGTGTGTGTGTGTGTGTGTGTGTGTGTGTGTGTGTGTGTGTGTGTGTGTGTGTGTGTGTGTGTGTGTGTGTGTGTGTGTGTGTGTGTGTGTGTGTGTGTGTGTGTGTGTGTGTGTGTGTGTGTGTGTGTGTGTGTGTCAGGCCTGTCACAATTATTACATAATCGCAAATTATGTAAGATAAACGCAATTGTTTTTGCAATTAATCTTGGCATAATCGTCGTTAAAAAGATTGGAAATAACATATCTACACGGTCGTTTTTTTGTTTGGTTTTTCTAAGTATAAAGTAATTAAATGTGTTATTTCTCATATCTGCCCTGTGCCCTTTTGTTTAGGAAGCCGAAATGTAATTTTTATTCATAAT
Organism: Gymnoscopelus microlampas; assembly: GCF_963454915.1. NCBI lineage: Eukaryota > Metazoa > Chordata > Actinopteri > Myctophiformes > Myctophidae > Gymnoscopelus > Gymnoscopelus microlampas. Next base: position 41,368,945 of record NC_139948.1, read on the forward strand.
GTTCCAATAATGTTCAACGACAGAAACACAAGTAAATCGTTAATCACAATTATTTGAGTGACAAATAATCGTCAAAGTAAAATTTCATAATTGTGACAGCCCTAGTGTGAGAGAGAGACAGAGAGAGAGCAGGAGAGAGAGAGAGAGAGAGAGAGAGAGAGAATGTGTCCCGAGAGGCGGGATGCTATCAACTCCCACGCAGTAAACGTGAACAGGCTTTAACAGCACATTTTTTCCTCAGAGAATCCATTCACATAAACAGAATATGACAAATTTTATAGACTGCCGTTATTGATTGATTTGTAACATTGTTAAAGAGCAGGGCCCTGTGGGCCCTATGGGCCCTCCTAGCCTCAGGGCCCAATAAAAACAGGAGCCTCCCTCCCTTGTTGAGCTGCTCCCAAAACGCTGCCTTTCAGCTCTATGCTGAACAACATATGGTTCCTCCTGCACCTTCAACTGTGTACAGTACAGTTACAGTGTGTGGGCGTGTGCACGCTCATGCAGGCCTGAGTGCACATGCACATACTGTACACATGCACAATTTAATGTTTGCATGAATGTACTGCACTTTATGTCATCTGTTTGTCAGGCTCATTGATAAGGGAGACAATTCTGTGCGTGCGTGTGTGCGTGCGTGCATACGTGCATGCATACATGCGTATGTGTGTCTGTGTGCGCGTGCAGGTGCATCTTCTTTGATAAGAGCTGAAACATCCATCACTGCAGACAGGTCAGTGTTTCCTGATTGTGAGATGAGATTGGACCTACTACTGTCTGCACAGTGTCTGTATGAATCAGAATCAACTTTATTGTCACATCACAGGTTTACAGGTGTAAAACAGTGGGTGAAATTAGGTTTTGTGCAAGCTCCATATTTTTTCGTTATTTGCATAAGAGAAAGGGAAGAAGAAGAAGGGGGGCAGGGGGGGAAGCGATCAATGAAAAACAAACAAATTATCTACATATGTAGTATACCTGAGGTAAGACATAAGGTGCATGAGCATAGTAGCAGATGTATACTGTACATGATATGCTATGGACCCAGTACTACTGTCTGCACAGTGTCTAATATGTATCCAGCTCTGGATCTAACATCTGGAATGGACACTGCTGGACTTCAATAGAGGACCATGCTTTTGTTTTTAAATGAATTTAGTAGTAAGATCATGACATGCACATCAGTATCCCGTTAATCCTCGGTTACGCTTCAAAATTTTCAATGTGATTTTTCATTCGACTCATTGAAGCCCAATGTCAGTAAAAAAAAGAAAGAACAGGGTTTTGCTTACGCTGCAATCGGATCTTCAAAAAACAGATTCAGCTCTTGTTAAGGCTGGTATTGCGATGGGAATTCTGCAGTCTGGACAGTGGTGGACACGGGTCGGCCATATGGCACATGTGATCAAAAATCTAAACAAGATGAAAAAAAGGAAGACTCTGGAAAAGCAATATACTGTTACATGAGTCAAAGATATACCGCCGCAGAGATAAATGACATCTCCACTCCCTGTTTTCTCTCTCTCTCACGCTTGGACGAGGCCAGCGGTGTCTCCAGTCATCTCGATCCTCCATACATCTGGCCAGCTCGCCAGTATACTTTCCGCCCACGCGTCTTTCGTCTTTAGTATGTCCACGTACTGTATATACGGTAGGTGTGGGACGTCCTTGTGATCGATGTCCGTGTGTTGGCTCCCATAGCACAGGCTTGCATGGCTGCTGGGAGCTCCCGGTGTCTGTGAGAGACTGGCCAGCCTCATTCTCCATGGCTGCTATCTTCTCACTCACTCTTGTGGTTTTGTCTGTACGTGGGTAGCCCCACGTACAGATGCTTGTTGGTAACCTGGTTACGAACAATACCTGGATGGAAGAAGTACTCACATGTTATACTTAAGTAAAAGTAGCAATACTGCAAATTAATGTAGATATATACTCTGTTAGAAGTAGAAGTGCTGTACTCAAAATGCACTTGATTAAAAGTAGAAAAGTACCGGCATCAAAATATACTTAAACTACCAAAAGTAAAAGTACTCATTGTGCAAAATGTCCCATTTCACAAGTTCAAAATGTATGCAAAATCTTTTGAAAATAGCAGATCTACAAGCTCACAATGCGTCGCGATAGTATTGAAAATTCAAAATACTCCAGTAAAGTAGAAACTCCTCAAAGGTGTACTTAAGTACAATACTTGAGTAAATGTACTTAGTTACTTTCCACCACTGGTTTCAATCCATATTTGGTATGAACACACAGTGGCATGATGCTGTGATCATAATAACCATTGCCTCTGTGACAACTTTCCTCTTACATGTACCCTTTACTACCATAACCATTTATACCGATATACAGTACGTCATTGACCAGAGCCTCCCTCCTTTTCTCCCTGCCCTGCACCAAATATTTTCTGCAAAAATAGCCGATCTGCAAGCTCACATGTCGCAACACCGCCGCGGCATTGTGAATGTGAGCTTGCAGATCAGCTATTTTTGCTGGATGTTTGCCCCATAATATGGACTGACTCCAGGATTCATGTATTTAAACCCAACCTTAACCAAGGATATACCACTTTGGCACATACTATAGAGCCTACGTAACATGCATGACATTTTTACATTGTAGACACTATTAAGATTTTAGATAACACTAAATAAATGTGCTTTCAGCAGCATTACTGCTGGTAAAGCTATAATTATAAGAGTTAAACATTTGGACACACAGAAGTAAATAAGTGTTTTCTGGTTGATATAGCACATTGAGTACATTGAATTCACACCATGTGGAAACACACACACACAAACACACACAACCTCTAAATCAGCCACTGGCATCACTGTTCAAGTGTAAACAAGCAAATTATATAAGCTTCATGTATGCATAATGTACCGTTGTACCGTTGTTGGGACACACACACACACACACACACACACACACACACACACACACACACACACACACAACCCATTCAATCCGAGAAAGCATCTGATGCATCATTTTAGATTTTAGTATTGACTATTCAAAAATAACAGATTTACAAGCTCACAGCGCATTACTTTGTGCTGCGCTGCAAGCTTGTTCATCTGCTATTTTTGATTTTTTTCAAATGTTTTTACAATGTTGAATAAGTTTATTAGGGTCCCTGGCATAAAACATTTTCAGATGGGGGGGTCTGCGGCCAAATACATAGCATTGGGGGGTCTTTGGCATAGAAAAACTACTGATTTAGACGACATTTGTAGAATCGACCTTAATGGGTTAAGTGAGTGAAAGTAATGAAGCGTTTCATCATCATTTACGAGGGGGATATGTTTTGTTTTCCTTTAGTGAACACACACAGAGACACGTCTCTGTGTGTGTTCACTAAAGGAAAGTGGCCACTTCACTATGACCTCCATCTACCCTGAACCTCCATCTACCCTCAACCAAGCAGTCAAGGCGAGCTTGTGGTCTGAGAGAGAGTCTCTAGTATTTTTTTACTTGAGTAAATGTATTACAATGCTCACACCTCGTGGCAATGCGACACGTTTTGAGCATGTAGATCTGCTATTTCCATAGCCAAAGCTTAATCGTAATGTTTTGCGATAACAATCTAAATATACAAAGTAACTTGTAGTTTTCAAGTAATTGTAGTGGAATGAGAAGAACAATATTTGCCTCTGAGATGTAGTGGAGTATGAGGAAGACTCTAGGCCTGATAGCTATTGTTTTGGTACAGCCTGTCTTGTTATGGTTCAGCTTGTCCTTGTAACAGCTAGTATCACTGTGGTTTGCGATCCCTGTGCACGTTGGCAGGGTTATTGTACTTCTCCCCATCATATCATTTATATTAAAGTATAACCACCGCCAACTAGAATGTTGTTTCCGACTCCTATTGCCTCATCAATCACTGATTGATCCAGACTTTCCACGACGAAGTAGAAGTACAGGAAGTATTGAAAAATGGACATACTCTCAAGTAAAGTAAAAGTACCTCAAAATTTGCTTGGAAACCGGACGAATCTGCCAGAGCGAAGTCATAGTGATTAGTCTGGCAATGCCAGGCGACCTCAAAATTATACTCAAGTACACAGTACTTGAGTAAAAGTTACTTTGTTTCCACCAGTGACTAGGGATTTGTAGGCCTGTGGTCGGAGAGAGAGTTTACTGGGGGATTACTGGTGTGGGAAGCTAAGTCAGCCGTGTACGGTCTCATGCTGTACTGTGGTTGTTTGGAGAACTCTCTCAGCCGGCGGAAAGTTCACAATGATATCATTAAAGTGCTATTAGCCCTTAATGCACGCTGCGCGGCCCAGGGGTCAATTGCAGTTTGATCATCAGAGATATACACTCGCCTGCACAGGATGTCCTTAAATCAAATTAAAGATCTTCCCTTGTTGGAGCTCCTTTAGGGGCTTCCCTGGGAGAAAAGCTGTTGGCAGAGCCCAGCCGATGACCCCCCCCCCCCCCCCCCCCCAGGATCACATTAGCCACTTTAAACCAGCGGTTCTCAAAGTGGGGTCCGGGGATACGGCCAGGGGTCCTTGAAGTGGTTCCAAGGGGTCCCCTAGTTAACCACTTAAACTCACTGTTCTTAGTAAAACCTCAGTTGCAAGTCGTCGCCTTGCTAAACTAATGGCCTATGTCATTTTTTTTAAGTGTTTCAGGAAAAATAAAAAACTGATCCAAAACAAAACTATATGATATTTCTCAATCATTTCACCCAAAATGTTTATAACAAATTATGACTATTTAAATAGAAACAACACTGTCTGTCAGTTATGTAACATAAGAGATTTAAATAGGTTTAAATAGGATTCAATCTGATTTAGGCTAAAAAATAAATTAAAAAATGGCCTAAATCAGTAAATAATTTGGCCTAAGTCACAAAACCAAGTGACTTAGGCAAAGAAAAATGCCTATTTTGGCCTAAGTCACAGTAGGGAGTTAGGCCATTATACTAAAAGGTGAGTGAACAGCATGATCCTTTTCAATTATCAGATTGGCGATTTGACCAGAGGTGGCCAGTGTCATTAGGAGCTGACTTAAGCAAAAATATAATTTTCCTCAAAAAATGACTTAGGCCATTAGTTTAGCAAGGTGACGAAGTGCAACTGTAGGCTACTTGGCTTTTTTTTTTTCATCTACACCAAATCGCTTAGCCAAAAATAGGCGATCTACAAGCTCACAGCAATGGGTCGTGTTGCCACACGTTGTGAGGTTGTAGATCTATGTTCGTCCCAAAATAGGGCCGCTAGGGTTGATATGTGGTTAAAGTTGTTATTTTGAAAAGCTCATGTTTTGTCTCTTGTTTATTACGTGCCAATAGGTTCCTCAAAGGACAGTTATGGCTTCTTTACAGTAAATGTTTATATTGTATGTGAGAAATAGCCAAATGCACTGATTGCAGTAGACACTTTAAGAGACCTGGGACGCATCTGTGTCATTTTACGATTTCTTTGGGCTATTCAAAAATAGCAGATATACAAGCTCATAGCGCGCTACGAGCTTGTAAATCTGCTATTTTTGTAAAATCGTGATTTTTTTTTGCAAATCTTTGAATGTATATATATTTTTTAAAGCGTTAGGATTTAGAAAACATTTCTTTAATCAGCCTCAGGTCTTCATGGGTTAAAATGTTGTAATGGCCTAGAATCTAGATGGTGTGCGTGCATGCATCTGATAAGTAGCAATGTAATCCATTTAGACTGAGAGATTCTCTTGAACCTGTTCAACAGCTTTATTGTTTTTCTTAGAAATCGCTCTTTTTTTGGAACAGTGTTGAATTTCTAAGAAATAAAAGCTACAGATAAGACAACTAATTAAACAACAAATGGAAAACCTCTTATGTCCAAAACTGTTACTTATCAGCATTCAAATTCAAAAACAGCAAAAGTAGAAGATCTACAGGCTCAAAACATGCCGTGTTTTGAGCCTGTAGATCTGCTACTTTTGATGCTTTTGTGTGACGCTGTATTATGATCAAGTGGGGCATTAATTTACAAAAAAAAGAATATGGAGATAAGAGGTTTCTTCCCGACAGTGACGATATCATAACTACTTTTTTGGAACAACCAGCAAACTGTTGCTGTTTATCGATATAGGACAAATAAATGGTTAGCTGTGTATAGAAATCACTGATGTATATGCTTTCTACACAGTTAATGTACACACAGTTACAGTACATTTACGCTATGTTGACAGAGGTGGTGTTGGTCTTGATGGTTTATGGAGATGGTGGTTTTCTGGGTGTCTGGCTGGATCAGTGCTAATCCTTGTTTTCCATCCTTTTTCTCTTTATTTATACCCCTTGTTTCATGAAGGTTCTTGAGAGCAACTGACAATCGGTGACCATACAAAGCCATACTGCACACCAGTGGTGTAAAGTAACTAAGTACATGAACTCAAGTACTGTACTTAAGTACAATGTTGAGGTATTTTTTACTTTACTGGAGTATTTCCAATTTTCAGTACTTTTACTTCTACTCCACTATACATCTCAGAGGCGAATATTGTACTTTTACTCCTCTACAATTATTTGAAAACGTTAGTTAGAAGTTACTTTGTAGATTTTGATTATTATTACAAAACATACATTACCCACTTCGGCCCTACTGTATATATATTTCGGCCATTTGAAAATAGCAGATCTACAAGCTCACAATGCGTCGCGATGTAATGCATTGTGAGCTTGTAGAGCTGCTTGTTGAGCTGCTTGTAGAGCTTGTAGATCCTCTATAAAAAAAAGTTAAATAAAATGAAATGCCGTAATTGAACCCCTATATACTTCAGTTGTCTGAGGTCCCCCAGGGCTCTACACTTAGTCCCTTGCTTTTTTCCCTCTTTAAAAGAAAATCTATAACACCTTATCAGTGTCTATCTCTTTGCCAAAAATTGCTGATCCGCAAGCTTGTAGATTTGCTGTATTTGCCGAATGTTCACCAATTTTCGCCGAATGTTCGCCTATTATGACATGCACAGAACAGGTACTCTAGAGTTATGAGGGTAAAATAGAAAATAAATAAAAAATAAACCATTTTGGCCTAAGGGTGGAGCTAGAGGAAGGGCCATGGTCACCAAAATCTGTAAATCTGTAGTGTGTGTGTGTGTGTGTGTGTGTGTGTGTGTGTGTGTGTGTGTGTGTGTGTGTGTGTGTGTGTGTGTGTGTGTGTGTGTGTGTGTGTGTGTGTGTGTGTGTGTGTGTGTGTGTGTGTGTACTTCTAGAGATGTTTAGGACCACAGTGTTGGAACAACTGACAGATAAGAGTGACGTGCAAGAGCTATAAGACAAGAGGCAATTTATGAACTTTTTTTAAATAGGTGTTGACACTTACCTCATATGAATGAACTTAAAAGGCTCCTGAAAGGCCTGCTCAGTGCTTGGAATCACAATACGTTACAAAAGAAAAAAGGACCCGTTTCAGTTCTGATGCGGTTGAAAGTGCAGCATGTTGACAGATTAATAATAATGTAATTATCTTAGCAGGGCCGGCTTAGTTGGCTAATGGCTTCTTATTGTATCATGCAAGGAGTTGGCTTGGCTGTGGAAAGTATTAAACCAGCGTTGCCAGATTTTGCGAGAGAAATAAGCAGCCCGTTCTATTAAAACAAGCCCAAAAGAAGCGACTATTAGGCCACATGAGCACTTTAAACCTATATACATTGGCCTTTTGAAAATAGCCGATCTACAAGCACACAACGCGTCGCATCGTCTTTATGAACACCACAAATCTTTTATGGGGGTTCCTGCTACAAACATATTTTCAGATGGGGGTCCATGGCCAAATACATTTGATTAATTTGGGGGTCCTTGACATGGAAATGTTTGAGAACCACTTGTTTAAACAACATTAGGAAACAAGCCCAAATAAGCAACTACACTTCAGAAACGAGCCCTAAAAAACGCAACCCGCAAATACCAATATTTTCCACTTATAATAAGCCGACATGGCAACACTGCATTAAACCCGTTTGTCCACTGAGCCAATATCACTTGGTACATTGCATGGAAAAACCACTTAGTGTGAACTCATATCCCTTCACCACTTCAATTGGATTCTTTTCCAATTTTGGGATAAGAAGAGGCTGTGTGTGCAGGGCCGAGCACAGTGCCCTGTGGGATCCCCACCCAAGGAAGGCACTGAGATGAAACTGCAGAGGTTGTGGTGGTTGTTGGTTAAAAATATTTTGCAGCTTAAAAAATGTGACGCACCCATTAAAACCGGTAAAGCATCTGTGTCATTTTAGATTGTAGCTATATATATATATAGCAACATCAGTTTTTCAGAAAACTAATTTAGAACAGTGGTTTAGAACAGTGGTTCTCAAAAACAGCAGATCTACAAGCTCACAGAGCATCACTTTGTGCCACGCAGTGAGCTGGTACATCTACAAAAAAAAAAAAAAACATGTATTTTGCTTTTGGGCTTTTTTATGCCTTTTGGTGGATAGGATTGTAGGTTGACAGGAAATGGGGAGAGAGGGGGAGATCCAGCAAAGGCCGTCAGGATCGGGACTCGAACCCGCTTCGCACTGTCGGGCTACTTTGGAGCCTAGGTGCCCAGGCCGCTATGCCAGCAGTCTGGGCCTAAATCATTTAGATTTTTTTTTCAACTTCTCCTCTGGGGGTCCCTGGCACAAAACATTTTCAGATCGGGGACCGCGGCCAAATACATATCAATGTGGGTGTCCTTGGCACGGAAAAGTTTGAGAACTTCTGATTTAGAAGGCATTCGTAGAATCGGCCTCAGGTCTTAATGGTTTAAACGTGTTCCCCGTTGAGATTTCCTGTTGATGAAAAAAGTGCATTAAACCCAATAATATTATGCTCGTTAAGTCAGAATGCTTTCGAATTGGATCTCATGGCTATATGAGGTGCTAGTTGAGTGGATTGAGGTGCTAGTTGAGTGGATTGAGGGGTTTGAGGTTCGAGCCAGGACAATGGCAAGTTGCTTAATGCGAGTCGCCTGCCAAAGCCACTGCAGTGTTTACACTAATCCTCACACAAAGTGTTCTGTGAAGCAGTCTGTTTTGTATAAATTGCATTGGCACACCATGCATGCGGTGAATTGTACGTCGATAGCGAAACTAGCAGATCTACAAGCCCCACAATGTGTCGTGTTGTGATGTTGGGCTCGTAGATCTGCATCTATTTTCACCAGATGTTTGTCTATTTTCGGCTATTATTATATATATCATAAGAGATAAGATTTGTTAGTAAAATGTCTTCTATTTGTGTTGATTTCCTTGAGTTAGTTGATTATGAAAAACTTGAGATATGTTTCGGGAAAGGAGCTTTTGTTGTGGCAAATTTTATGTGGCAATCTTGGGAGAGAAGATAGAACACTAAGAGGGCAGATTGGTTTCCTCTACAGAAACAGATCCTGTTTTTCTCTTTCCAGCAGAAAAACTGTTGTTCAATCTGTCATAATGTCTGTGTTTGACTATGGTGATGTGCTATACATGCATGCGTCAAGCTCTACACTTAAGCCTCTTGAAGCTGTCTACCACAGTGCCCTACGATTTATCACTGGTGATGACTATCACACCCATCACTGTATTTTATATGATAAAGTGGGTTGGTCATCTCTCGCAGTACGAAGAGAGCAACATTGTATTCTTTTTATTTATAAGGCCTTGTGTGGCAAGCTTCCTCTATACCTGTCTTCGCTCCTAGTACCAAAGGTTTCTGGACACTCAACACGTTCACAAAAACACATTAGATATACGAGTCCACGTAAGAAAAGCGAACAAGGAAAGACTGCTTTCATGTATTATGCTCCACACAAATGGAACAAACTTCAGGAGTCTCTGAAACTGGAGCGATTGGTTTCAATAGAGACATTTAGGGTACTTCTTGAGGACACATTTCATAGTGACTGCACCTGTTTCATGTAAACACTGTTTGTTTGCATCTGCGATGATTGTAATATGATTCAAATGTTTGTTGTTGTTTTTCATTATGTATGTATTTCATATGTGTTATATGCTGTTATCAGGGCGTCCCTGAAAAAGAGAGCTTGCTCTCAGTGGGTTCCCCTGAATAAATAAAGGAAAGAAAGAAAGAAAGAACACTCCGTATGATTCTGAGCTGTAATGGAATGTGTTGTGTGAATATAAACATGCTGTAAGTGTAAAATGGTGTCTTATAAACTTGGGGACTTTGTGTGCAGGACACGAAAATAAAATAATCACTCAATCAATCAATAAATATATCAACTACTGTTCAAAAGATATGCACAGTTGCACACGTGCAACTAAGCTGCAGAAAGAGTGTGCATGTGCGAATGGCACGCACATGCACGCACACACCCACACACTGTCTGCAGCTATCAAGCATATCAGAGGAAACACTGGCCAATTAAGTGACCTTGGAGAGGGGGGCCTGCATTCCCACAATCCCCTCTCCTTCACACACACACGCACACGCACACGCACACGCACACGCACACGCACACACACACACACACACACACACCCCATTCATGTATGCATACTGACATATACACACATACACTATATGGCAGTGGTTCGGTATACAGTATCTCTATAGTCATTGAACCAAACGGGCCTCTCGGATTTTTCATGTTCCATCCGGATTGGCTAAGATTGAACAAAATGCCTCAAATCATGAACACAGCGTGCGATTGCTGTGAAACGTTGCATGCACATTGCCACTATGTGCCAATCGGTACCAAACTATGGACCAATCGGTGTGAAACTTTGCACACGCACTCCCTAGAGGCCAAGGAAAAACCTCTGCCCTGCATTTTTCACATCTGCATTAATGGCGTCACCAGGAGGCCTTTTTGCTAAACAATTGTTTTGATATTACTCCTACAGATTTTGTCCAAACATCACGCAAATCGGCACACAGTATCTCTATAGTCATGTGATCAAGACGGATCTGTCCGATTTTTCATATTCCATCCTGATTGGCGCATTTCGTACATTGCTGTCCCACAATAACCTACCTGACCTGGCGGAGACCTGTGCTCCGATGAGCACTTTTTCTAGTTTTATTTAGGGTTGATTGAAATAGCGTTTTAAAATGTGTCATTCTATTACCGGATTTTGTTTGCAATCCTAAGGCTGTGATGTTTTTCAAGGTTTGCACCGGTTATTGTGTTTTTTTGTTTAGTCTATGTATGTAGGTATGTACTGTATATATGATTTGTTTTTGTCTTTGTTTTTGTCTAATCTGTATACATGTAACGACTCCAACATGTATTTATGTTTGGACCCCCTCGAAAACGAGATGGTACATCTCAAGGGGTTTATCCTAATAAAGAAGCTTGAATCAAACGACGCCCGAGACCCCGCCTTGAGAACCACTGCCCTATGGACTTCACAAACAGTCCAATCCTCTCCTCCTCATGTCTTCCTAATGATATACACCCACCAAATTCCTTTAGTTCTCTCCCCACAAAAGCACAAATACACACAAACACACTAACCTAAGGTTGGAGGGCCCTCATTAAACCTGTGGCTCTGAAGTGAAGAGGATTAATGTCACAGAGGCTTTGCATGGTCTGTCAGACGCTGTGCGTGCTTGTCTGTGTGCATGTGTGTGTGCGTGTGAGTGCGTGTGTGCGTGCCTCTCTGGGGAGCTTATGGGATAGAATCTGGCAAAGACTGTATTTGAAGTATTTGTGGTTGTAATGGCTGGTGATGTGGCACTTTGGTACAAGTTGCCATTCGTTCATCACTAAAGCAAGTTGTTTGCTTGATGCTATTGTACTCTCCAGGCATTGGTATTATTTTTTTCCAAACTGTTATTTTCTTAAGGAGATAAAATAAAGGGTAGATAGAGCGAGATTACGATCGCGGGGAATTGTGGCAGGTTACACAAACAGGTCTAATTGGTCCCATTTGTACACTGTCAGAGTTATGGGGGTCCAAGGCCTTTAATGCATATACAGTAGGCTACCAGGAGAGAGAGAGAGAGAGAGAGAGAGAGAGAGAGAGAGAGAGAGAGAGAGAGAGAGAGAGAGAGAGAGAGAGAGAGAGAATTCCAGGTGTTGTCTTGTCTGCACTGCAGGGCAGCCTACAAGGTAACGCTACCCACTCCCCTGTCTCAGCTCTCTCTCTCACTCCCAACTTCCAGTGTGTGTGTGGAGGGGGGGAGTTTGGGGGGCTGGGCTTTATCCACGGGGAGGCGCATGTCCACAGACCCGCTCTGTCCCCTCTTCTCGACTACTGACTGACGGAGGCAGAACGCACTGGATGTGTGGAGGCGACCACCGACCACCGCGGAGAACGCTACTTTTTTTGGGTTGCACAAGAAGACATTAACCCCCCCGACTCCGAGTTGAGTTGAGTTGAGTTGGTCCCTTTGTCCGAAAAGAAGTTCGATGTGTTTGTGTTATGCAACGCTACACTTCTTCCATTTTAAACAGTGACAAAAGCTTTGCTTTTTAAACTTTTCTCTTGCACGCTCTTTCCTCTCGGCCAAACGGAGAGACCTCCGCACCTCTCTCTCTCTCTCTCTCTCCCTGTGAGCCACACGGAGACCGCTGAGTCTCAGGCAGGATGTCTGAGTTTTCAGTCAACGACCACCTGGAGGGCATTCTGTCAGACTTTGAAGGTATGTAACATTAGACTGTCTGTTAAATTGCAGCTAATTTAGAAAAGAAAAGGAAGGAAGCAAGCAGTTTGAGGTGAAAACATTTGCCCTGCCTTGTTGCTACTATTCCAGTTTGGATAACTGTTTGCCACTCGTGTGTTAGTTACTCATTTCTCATTGATTTAGCGTTTAAAGCAGAATTGTTGCGGTTATTCTCATTGTAATGTAAGGTGGTTATTATAGGCTGCGGCACTGTTTCCCAAGCAGTAGGTTGCGACCCATCTTTCACAACTTTTCATCTATTAAAAACCTACATTTTTCTAAAGTATTTCATAAATGAAATGAAACAATCTAAATCTAAAATATATATATATATATTTATATATATATTTTAAGTTTAAGAACTTGAAAATAGTAGATATTCAAGCTCACAATGCGGGAAAACGTTTAATTTCTCATTTGGGTCTCGAGCTAAAAAGTTTGAGAAGCAGTGGAATAAACGGCTGGCTAATGATGTGCGAACACTGATTTTTGTGTGCGAATGCCCCGACCTCCATGAGGGCGTGCGTGTACATGTTCTGTGTGTGTGTGTGTGTGTGTGTGTGTGTGTGTGTGTGTGTGTGTGTGTGTGTGTGTGTGTGTGTGTGTGCGCGTGCGTGCGCACGCATGCGTCTGAGTGCGCGTGTAGGCTGCGTGCGTGTGATGTATGAATGCATTGCACGCACGCACTCAGTGTCTCTGATCTCAAGGGCTGCAGTCTCTTTATCAACAGTGCGATCGATGGTAATCGCATGGATTGGAATCTATCCCTATGTTGGGGGGGTATTTCTATGGATGGTAGAGCTTTCATGTGTTGTGTTGTTAGATAGATCTAACAACCTGTGTTGTTGTGTTTGTAGATCTAACAACCTCATAGTTTATTATTTAAATGGTTCTGTCTTAGTTCTTCTCGTCACCCTCTTTTCTCCTGCTGTAACTCTTGACCAGAGGAGCATCTGGATTGTAATCACACAGAGGATTCATGGTATTTATAGTTCCTCAACCGGGCCTCTGTCTGTAAGCTATAGCCCGCTTGAATTAGCAAATTACTGTATTTATTAGTTAGGCTATACACAAATCTCTGAGCTGGATAGTGTCATTAAACATTGGATTCGTTTTTTGTACTATTGTTACTATTTCCAAGTTTTCAGTTTTTATTTTAATGATCAATCGATCAATCGGCTTGGATCAATGAATTCTTATTTTTCTGAATCATAATGAAAAAAAAAACATGACATTTTGACATAAAAAAAATGAGAATAATACGAGTATATTAATGCTGCATTATCATCAAAATCTTAATGTTTTGCCAGTTATTTGTTGGTGGGCCCCACTTTCAATATCCTGACCGTCCCACCATCGGGCCCCCGGCCCACGGGTTGGGAATCGCTGTACCATATTCTACTGTCACTTTGCTCGAGAAGAAATATTATTGTTATGATTGTTACTGCAGCCACATGCCACTGCAGGGGGATCCATGCTTCTTTATTGTGTGCTGCTGGCGGCTGCCCAGCTGTAAGGGAGATGAAAGAAGCTGTTGACTGCTGCACAGCCCCCCCCAATAGCAGCAGCGGCCATTCTTTTACAGCCTGGCTCTTCAAAGTCTATCCTGAAGGGACTGGCTGGGGCATATGGCTGTTTGATGGAAAAATATCACATTGCCACCAGATCAGCCCCGCCAGGAATTGCTATATAGCTTCCAAAACAACATGACATTGTATCCATAATATAGCTTCAGGGCTAAATGTTATAGTTACTGTGGCAGATCGGCTGGCAGGCAGCTAGGTTGGCATGATTCCAAGAAGGATCCTGGCCTGTGCCCCTGGACTGGCCTGGCCTGGCAGGGGACCACAGCGATGCCAGGAGCAGATTATATTGTTTAATAAATATTGAAGGTCCAGTTGAAGGTCCAGTTGAAGGTCCAGTTGTGTTATACAATGTCACGGGTCCCAGCATTTCCAAATTGGCCTCCCTTTGGTTTATAGGAAACAACGGATAACGGATCCCTTGTTAATTCTGACAAAAGAAAAATAAATGAGGTGGAGGAGGATCTTAAGAGAGGTACCGTCTTCAAGGATGGCTTTAATGAGTAGCTAGACAAAACGTTTCGATCTCACAGGATCTTCTTCACCTGACGAAGAGCCGAAACGTTGTCTATAGCTACTCAATAAAGTGATCCTTGAAGACGGTGTGTGGGGGCTCTGCCTCTCTTGATATCAGCGTAGTTTCATTGGTCTCTAGCACCCACTGTCGATGTGCGTGTAACTAGGTATGTGTAGAGGACATCTTAACCACTTTCAACCTGGCATCCCTATTATGGGCATATCATTATTGTCAAAAATATTACATGTACTGTACATACGGCTTAAAGGTATAGTTCACCATCTATCGGTTAGTCACCCCATGGAGACTTGAATTCATGGGTATGTTTTTGTTTTTGTCGCATTCCTAAGCCAATCATTTGA
>NC_139948.1:41386486-41388986 GCF_963454915.1 Gymnoscopelus microlampas
CATAGAGAGAGAGATCAGCCCAGGCAGTAGCTAATACCGGGGCTATAGAGTAAACACATTTATAGGATCGAGTTGCGTTTGGTGGCCGGCGTCCTACCTAACCCAGAGGTCTTCAACAGGGGGTCCGGGACCCCTGGGGGGGTCCTAAGAGTTACTACAGGGGGTCCGCCAAATCTTTGTGTGATTTTTTTACATTAACCACTTCAACCAAGCATCCCTATTCCGAGGACAATTTTAGCCAAAAATAGCAGATCTACAAGCGCACAACGCCTCGCAGTGCACTTGTAGATCTGCTATTTTTGGCAAATTGGTTTGGTGTAGGGGGAAAAAAAGAGCAGACTAAGTAGAGAGTGAAAGGTCAGGTTTGCTAAGTATTGTTTAAGTGCATGGTTAAATGTCTGGAAATACACATTAACATGAACCCCAACATGATAGTGCTGTGAAACAAGTCTATGAAGCTGCCTATGAAATCTATTACAAAAATAAATATTTTACACAATATATAATGGGGGTCCCTGCTTTATCTCGCTCTCAGCCAAGGGGGTCCTTGGCCTGAAAACGTTGAAGACCCCTGTCCCTAACCCCTTGAGTTTGAACAACACGGGGCTATACCTATGTGACTGCCCTCTGTCCCCTGACAACCAAAGCACTGTCCGTCGCCCCCTTGATGGCTCCGTCCCTCCCTGTGGCCCAATGAAGGCAACATTGTTTTAACCCATTAAGACCGGGAACGCATCTCTGTGTCATTTTTTGATTTCTTTGGCTATTCAAAAATAGCAGATATACAAGTTTGTGGCGCCGCGCTTCGAGCTTGTAGTATATCTGCTCTTTTTGAAAAAACTATTGTGAAAATGTGTGCAAATCTTTGAATATATATATATATATTTACATTTTTTAACTCAAATCTTTGCTTCTGGGGGGTCCCTGGAACAACATATTTTGAGATGGAGGTCCGTGGCCAAATACATATTATTTTGGGGGTCCTTGACATGAAAAAGTGTGAGAACCACTGATTATAGCAACATATGTATTTTTTCAAAAAAAGACATTTGTAGAATCCCCAGAAGCAAAGATTTGAGTTACAAACGTTCGCTTTAAAAATATATATATTCAAAGATTCGCACAAATGTTCAAGACTTTTCAAAATAGCAGATATGAGCTTGTATATCTGCTATTTTTGAATAGCCAAAGTATGGAATAATAGTTATAGCTCAACTCCTAACCCTAACCCTAACCCTTAAAATGACACAGATGCTTTCCCGGATTGAATGGGTTAAATTGCCCCGACAGATGTTTGCCCGCCCGGCCCCCGGCCCGCCGGGAATGAAAGAAGACAGCAAGTTATCTCACTGCTGTCTCCAATTTTGCTGTTTTCCAGCACTAGACTCTCTCTGAACACCCGTGGCTCGCTGCCTGCCACCGTCTCCTTGTGGAGGCGCAGGATCATCAGATGTGACAAGGCTCCTAATTCAATTTCGGGTCACAGGGGATCGATTGTTGTTGATCTCAAAGCTGCCCATGCCGCCGCCGCTGGATGGGGCTCAACGAATGTCCCTGTGTCCCCTCCTCCTCCTCCTCCTCCTCCTCCCCAGTGCCCACTTCAATTAACTCTTTAAGACCGGGAACGCATCTGTGTGTCATTTTTAGATTTCTTTGGGCTATTTTTGAAAAATCATGAAAAGTTGTGCAAATATTTGTTTTTCTTTGTTTCTGGGGGTTTCCTGGAACTAAATATTTTACAATTATTCACATTAAAAGATACATAATCCAAGATTTTGCCACGAATTTTCACGATTTTTCAAAAAATAGCAGATCTACAAGCTCATAGCGCGGCACTCGGTGCCGCGCTATGAGCTTGTAGATCTGCTATTTTTGAATAGCCCTAACAAATCTAAAAATGACACACAGGTCTTAAAGAGTTAGCGGGCCTTTCAATCGGATTCACCAGAGCCACCCCCCCCCCTTTTTGAAGGCATGTGATCTTGAAGAGGGGACTTTTTTTCTTCTTGTAGTGTTTTTTACCTTATCAAGTGAGAGAGGCCATGCATGGGCCGGGCCCCTTGTTTTTTTTTGGCAAAACAAAAGGGCCAGTGTTGTTGTGTTGTGCTGTCCCACGTCAACCATGTGTGTTTATGTAGATGTGTGTGCAGAACACACACATAAACATGTGGGAAGAAGCTGCAAAGAGGATTCTTTGGCTAAATCAGAAAAGCGTGATTGTGCGTGTTTGTGCGTGTGAAAAAAGGTAGTTTGACTCCAGTCAGGAATTTACCCGCAGTAAAGTGCTAAACTCTAATGAAGTTAAATGGGGGGGAGGGGGTTTTGTATTATCAAATTTGCTGTCCTGCCAACCCCTAAAACCAGCAAACACTTCCAAAACACTTCCAAAAGATAAATCTCCATCTCGTTGCCGGGCGGTGCAGGCCAGAAAACTGTGAGTTAAACTGCTTAAACAATCCTCTCTAGGATAAATTCTCATTTGTTCAAATAAGGATGAAAG